>NC_091282.1:651530086-651757586 GCF_032444005.1 Ranitomeya imitator | reverse complement strand
CAGGTTCAGTCAAGCTCCCCTGGCCTCTTTAAGAGCACAGTCAGTATATGGAGCTGAAACGGTTAAGATCCGTACTCTATGTAGTGGTAGTTTCCTATACTTCAGCTCACATTCACTTCAATAGGAACAATACTCTCACCTGCCTGGTGACTTGTAAACAGCTGGGGGTCTTAGAATACGTGCCCCTAGATAATAAAGCCCCTCCAATAAACTGTCCCCTAATCGTTCCATATGTATACAGTATCTTATTCTACTCACCATGGTGCAGGGCTCCGGCTTGGAAGGGCAGCGGCACCTGCGGGTGACCGGCTGCAACAGATTGACCTGCGGCGGTGACTGGAGACATTGGTGGTGGGGGCATTGAAGGGGGAATTCCTGGGGGCATTGCTCCGGGTGGAGGAACTGGCGGAAACGAGGGAATGCCTGAAACAGGAAAAGTAGACTTAGGTAAGTGGACGGGCACAGAAAAGAGGTTGCACCCAGACACAAAGCTCCTGGCAGACATGGAAGAACCAACCAAGAGTGGCATAACAAATCGGACCCCGAATCTGCACCTAATCATACCCATCTGTTTTCACCCTGGCCTCCGGCAATTACCTCTGCAGACAATCCTTTGTGACAAGACGCCATTGCGGGAGTCGGGGTGTACCGATACAAGCAAATGCAAAGCCCTCACCTGCAGCAACAGCGTTTGTCAGGGACGTGATCACGGCAGGGACTGACGGAGGTGGAGGAGCATCTGCGAACAGCTGGTGAGGCCTGTCTGCCTGTGACAGCGGGTTCTGTGCAGCCAGCAGCCTCTCCGCAGCTGACCCGTGCCTCTCCCCCTTGGAGTCCTTCTTAAAAGCATAAGAGACTGTGATGGGCCGGTTACATAAATATTGTCCGTTCATGGCCTCGATGGCGGCATCGGAGGCATCGAAGCTGGCAAAGTTGATGAAAGCGTAGCCCTTGGAGTTGCCGGTGTCTGGATCTCTCATGATCTTCGGGGTTTGCAGGATGACCCCAAAGGCGCTGAAGGTGTCGTACAGAAGCTTCTCATCGATCTCAGGGTCCAGGTTACCGATGAAGATGTTGGCCCCGACGTCCAAGTTCTTGTTGTGCGCTGAAGCTTTGTTCACTCGGATCGGCTTCCCATACAGCTTGATCATGTTCATTATTTTAATAGCATAATCGGCGTCTTCTTCACTGAGGAACTCCACAAATCCATAACCTGGAGGGCGCAGAGCAGAGTTATGACAGGTCACACAGCAATACGGCATGAAAGAGGGGTTCTACCAGTAGGATGGCTCTAGGATGAGAAGCCATAACTAGGGGTCAAGCGTGCCTCACTAAGCATTACATCACAGTAGTCCCGGCGCTGGCAAAGAACAAGGGTCACTTTGGGTTTTTACCCAACTTCCCAATTTTATCCCGGCTTTAAAGTTGTCACCAATTTTCAGCTAGTAGCAGTGTGCAAGCACCGCTACATTCATATAAAGAATGCATGACAAAGCAAAAGCATGGAGGACATAATAAAGCCATACAGGACAGTGTAGCTGGGAATCCAGCGCAGGGTGAGGGCAGTAGCTTAGAGAACATTATATCACGGCACTGAGAAGTGTAGCCCTGAATGAGATACAATAGAAAGGAGGAACATTGGAGAGTGGTGCAGATGTGAATCCAGCTCTGGTGTAAGATTCACGCTTACCAGAAAGTAGAAGTATGGAGGAAATGACACAGCAGTACTGAACAGTGTAACTGTAAATCCGGCTCTGTGGCACTTGCTAGAAAGGAGCACAGTACTGCACAATGGGCGGTATAACAGTGCAGCTTGCAGTGATCTGAGGAAGCACGGATTGCAGCAGCTCTGAAGTAGTGGCTGAGAAGTGGAGAAAGCAGCAGATAGCTCGAAGATTTAGTGCAAGGTTTCTTCCACTCACGTGTCCTAGTGATTTATGCAGCCTCTATCTAGAAGCTTCCGTGTAAAGCCTCTGCTTGCCATCAGTAAATGGAGACAAGCCTAGAGCGGACACTTCTCACAGCTGAGATTCCGTGACAATGTCTCATCATCGGTGGCTATGGTTTAGTCCTCACCTTGGTGCTGTCCGGTCACCCGGTCTTTGGGCATGTGCGTGTTCACCACCGGCCCGGCTTGTAGGAAGAGCTCCCATAGCAGCGGCTCGCTCACCTTCTCATCCAGGCCTCCCACATAGACCGTGGCGTCTGCAGACACACAGCATCGTTACCGCCTCGCACCACACAGCCAGGGCAATAGCTAAACATTTACTGCTGGGCTTTCTACTTTCTGAGGCACAGACTAGTCCTGCTCACACAGCTGAGGGCTCGTTACAGTGTCTTCTGCATCTCTGGCCCAGAATTCTCTGCGCTGGCACACGGTAACAAACCTGCAGCTGTGAGAGCAAGGACCAATGAAAGGTTACGAAGCAGAGGCCTAGTACAGAGTAACACGCGATACTAGGAGGGGTCTGTGCCCAACAGCAGCCTCTATAACTAGAACTGTAGAACTACAAATCCCAGCACGTCGCGCCTGCCGTGGAGCATGCACAGCGAAATTGAAGGCATGCCGGGAAATGTAGTTCCAACGGGGCAACTCAGCGGCCGCCGGTACCGGACCCGTTGCCTTCTGTTTCACGCGTTACCTTGGTTCCGTTCCGAGATCGGCCCCGCCGCCATGTTGTCTCCGCCGCCCACAAGGCCACGCTCGCGCTCTCCGTTCTACTTCCGGTACCCCACTTCCGCCCTGCGGCTGGCGTTTTCTTTCAGACAAGCTTTATTGACACTGCTCCTATGGGCAGTCACGTGTGCAGTCACAGTGTGGTCTGTGTCACCTGGGATGTGTACTGTGCAGTGCCACCAGGGGAGCACCGTCTGTCCTGTGGCAAAGAGCTCGTGAACCACAAATCCCAGCAAGCCCCGAGCATCTCATTCCCCACATGAGGTTTAGCAGAGTGTTTATAAATGACCATTTAGACACCGAACAGGGCTTTTTTTTCCGGTGTTTTTCCCTCGCTATATTTTAGCAGCCATAACTTGTTTATTTTCATGTTTTCCAGCCACGGTAATTTCCACAGTGGGAAAGGAGGGGGTCTGCTGTGGCTCCTTTCACACATCCGTCTTCTGGCGTCAGGCATAATCCGGCGGCGCGTCAGAATGACGGATCCGGCGAAATTAGTGAAAAACTGATGTGACAGATCCAGTTTTACGCCTAGTCGGATCTGTTGCATCAGTTCTTCATCCGGTTCATCCAATTTTTCATACGTTTTATGACGGATCCGGATTTTAAAAACGCCACTGAGATGCTCCCAAACGTGATTGGCTACTGAAAACCTATATATACAGTGTTCCTACAGCCCATCTGTGACAGGTTGGAGAGCATGGAAGCAGGGTGGATTTGATTTAAATCTAACTGATTTAAATCACGATTTAAATCACTAGTCAGTAAGGCTTGATTTAAATCAGTGATTTAAATCAAAGTTTCTACCTAACTGAATTTGACTCCGCAGAGGTCCCAGCCTCTTCTTCACGGCAAAAATGTTACAACATGAACAGAGTTGAGAAAAAGACCTTAATCCTATTGTTCTACAAACCTATGAATACAGAATCAACCCCTTCAGTGCCAAGTCCAAGAAGTTAGACAATATGTTTCTGATTGTTTGGAGTGGAATAGATCTGCACAACACAAGAAGAATGTGAATCTAAGTTTGAGGAGGAGGAAGGGCTAGCAGACAAGAAAATGAAAGTGAAACTTTGAGCACAATACTGCAGCATAGCCACAGACAGACAAGTCTGGATCTGTTTGTGTGTACGATCTGAGGTTTATTACATTCTTTCCTTATAATGGCAGCAGGCCGTAAAAGAGACCCAGTTTGGGAATATTTTAATGAAGCTCCTTCGCCTATCGGTAAGGCAGGCATGCGTGCAAAATGCAAATGATGCAACAAAGAGATGCAAGGCCTGGTGGCGCGAATGAGGCAACATCATGAGAAGTGCGGTGATGAAGATGAGTGGCATGGATCATGAGAAGTGCGGTGATGAAGATGAGTCATCTTCATCACCGCACTTCTCATGATGTTGCCTCATTCGCGCCTCCAGGCCTTGCATCTCTTTGTTGCATCGTTTGCATTTTGCACGCATGCCTGCCTTACCGATAGGCGAAGGAGCTTCATTAGAAGAGGCTGGGACCTCTGCGGAGTCAAATTCAGTTTTGAGAACTGCGTAAGTAAAGCGAGCGTCTGTGATAATATAGGAGAGAAACTGCCCACTAATCCTACAGAAACCTCTGGAAGAGCATGGCATTGTGAATGTTACACATATACAGCCTTTATTCTACTGAGTTAAACAACTCAGCTTTATCTCATGATGGAAGAACCTTTGGATGGTAAAATATTTTCCTCAAAAAGCAGTTTATTGAAAAAAATCCGATTTAAATAAAAAAAATCCGATTTAAATAAAAAAAATCTGATTTAAATCAAAAAAATCCGATTTTTTTTTTTAAAAAACCATTGATTTTTATCCACCCTGCATGGAAGGCGTTATTGCGAATATTCTGAAAATCAACGTGGATTTTACTGTGGAGGCAAATCGCTTGAGAGCGATTGTTCTGGAGAAGGAACGAGAGATACAGCGCATTATGCATCTGTGCCAACGCCATTTGTGGATCCACCCAATCACAGCACAGAGAATGACGCGTGGGGTGTATTCTACACTGTACATGGAGCTACGAGGAGACCCAAAGAAGTTTTTCAGCTACGTGCGGATGAAAGTGAAGAACTTTGACTTGTTGGTGGAACGGATTGGACACCTCATGGCAAGAATTGATACTTATTGCCGTTTCTCAGTTTGACCGGCGGAGCGTCTGATGGTGACTCTTAGGTAAGCCATTTTTATCTGTTACTGTTAAAGCACACTTATAACTGTAATGTTGTTGCTTGTATTTTGTACTAATTTTTCCCCTTTTTTTTCACAGATTCCTTGCAACTGGAGAATCCCTTTCACCCTTCCATTTTCAGTTCCGACTTGGGATTTCCACCATATCGGGAATTGTGAAGCACATCTGCTGTGCATTGTGGGACTCTTTACATGGCAAATTTATGCCACATCCCACAACGGAGAGTTGGCTGGAGATCGCAGCCAAATTCCTACAAATTTGTCAGATTCCCGATTGCTTGTGTGCAGTGGATGGGAAACATATCCGCATCGTCAATCGTGCTGGATCGGAATATTTTAACTACAAAAAATATTTCTCCATTGTGCTTATGGCCATAGCAGACACAGAATACAAATTTATAGCGGTCGATATTGGGGCCTATGGACGCTCAAATGATTCACAAGTTTTTAAAGTGTCTGCAATGGGGCGTCATCTGTATGGAAACACCTTTGAATTTCCGCCACCAAAATGGCTGCCTGAAACCTCTGGGCCACCAATGCCATTTGTTTGTGTTGGTGATAAAGCGTTCCAACTCTCGGAACACCTGCTGAAGCCATATTCAAGTAGTTGATTGACGCCAACTAAGACAGTTTTTAATTACCGCCTAACACGAGCACTAAGAATGGTGGAGTGCGCTTTTGGGATTTTATCTGCAAAATGGAGAGTTCTCTTGACTGCTATCAACCTCAAGGCTGACACTGTTTACGAGGTGGTAAAAGCTTGTGTGGTCCTGCACAATTTTGTTATTTGCAAGGAACAGATTTCTATTGAAGACCACTCACCCACCTCCTCGTCTGGCTAAACCCCCGCGGTTTTCTGGAGATCCCAAATTGTGTCGGTGTTTCCTTAATCAGTGTCAGTTGCACTTTGAATTATTGCCACAACTATACCCCACTGATCGGGCTAAGGTGGCTTTTGTGGTATCCCACTTGGAGGGTGAGGCCTTGGCCTGGGTTAATCCCCTCTGGGAGCGTAATGATCCCCCGGTGTCTCAACTTTCCACCTTTTTGGAGACTTTTCGTAAGGTTTTCGATGAGCCAGGTCGGTTAGCCTCTATCATTGAGTCTCTTTTTAGTCTCCACCAGGGTACTCTTTCTGTCAGCCAGTACGCCATTCGTTTTCGCACCTTGTCCTCTGAGCTGGGGTGGAACAATGAGGCCCTGGTGGGAGCTTTTTAGCGTGGCCTTTCCTGTCGCATAAAGGATGAGCTGGCAGGTAGAGATACTCCTACTTCTTTGGAGGATCTCATTTCTCTGGCAACCCGCATTGACTTGCGTTTTCAGGAACGCCTCCGTGAATCTGCCAGGGAGAGGAGGCTACCCTGACAAGCCTCAACTGCTCGCAGTCCTCCGCGTCTTCCTCAGGTTTCCCCTTCTGCAGCTGCAGCACCGGAACTTATGCAAGTAGACCATATTAAGCCAGCAGAACAACGCTGTAAAGAAAGACTCGCTCAGGGTCTTTGCTTTTATTGTGGCAGCGCCTCCCATCTTCTACGTTCTTGTACGGTGAGGCCGGGAAAGGCCTCCACCTAGGTCAGGTAAGAGAGGCCTCCCTAGGTATTAATGATACCTCTCTACCTTTCACTCTCTCCGTTTTGCAAAATTTTGGTTCTTCTCGTTCTTCTGAGATTGCTTATATTGATTCTGGAGCGGCAGGCAATTTTATTCAGCTTGACACGGTTAGAAGGTTTCGAATTCCTGTCAGATCCTTGGAGTCTCCCCGGCATATAACTTCGGTCGATGGCAGACCCCTACGGGAGACCGTTTCCTTGGTCACCGAAGAGGTGTAGCTACAGATCGGAGCCTTACATCGGGAGAAGATTGCATTTTACGTGCTGCCATCATTGTCTTATACTTTTCTCCTAGGTCTTCCTTGGTTAAGAATTCATGAACCTGTCCTGGATTGGCGATCTGGAGATGTCCTTCGCTGGGGCCATTCTTGTCAAACTAGATGTTTTCGTCCTTTCCTGCCTCTAAGGTCTTCCTGGTCAACCACGGCACCTGCAGCTTTACCTTCGGCCTATCACTCCTTTGTGGACGTCTTTGACAAGAAGGAGGGGGAGAGTTTGCCTCCGCATCGACCATTCGATTGTCCGATCGACCTCCTTCCCGGTTCGTCTCCGCCCAGAAGCCGAATTTATCCGCTGAATCCTCTTGAATCTCAAGCCATGACCGACTACGTCCAGGAGAATTTGGCCAGAGGTTTCATCCGGAAGTCCTCTTCTCCTGCAGGTGCTGGTTTCTTTTTTGTCAAGAAAAAGGATGGAACCCTTCATCGACTACCGGGGCCTCAACAGTATAACAATTAAAAACAAGTACCCGCTTCCTCTTATCCCGGAACTTTTTGATCGCTTGCGGGGAGCGCAAATCTTCACCAAGCTGGATCTTCGTGGGGCCTATAATCCCATCCGAATCCATCCCAGAGATGAGTGGAAAACCACTTTTAACACCAGAGATGAACATTACGAGTACTTGGTCATGCCCTTCGGCTTATGCAATGCTCCCGCAGTATTTCAAGAATTTGTGAATGACATCTTCCGAGATCTTTATATTCTTGCGTGGTGGTATACTTGGACGACATTCTCGTTTACTCTCCAGATTTATCTACCCATAGAAGGGACGTCTGTCTTGTGCTTCTGCGTTTGAGGGAGAATCGTCTTTTTGCTAAACTCGAAAAATGTGCCTTTGAACTGTCTTCTCTTCCGTTTCTGGGTTACATCATCTCCGACTCTGGCTTGAGTATAGATCCAGAAAAGGTGTCCGCCGTGCTCAACTGGCCTCATCCTCATGATGTCAAGGCAATCCAACACTTTTACTCGGCTTCGCAAATTACTATCGACAGTTCATTCCTCATTTTTCTTCTCTGACCAGACCCATCTCCTCTATGATTTGCAAGGGATCCAATCCACACGTGTGGTCTTCGGAGGCTAATGATGCCTTTCTGTCCCTGAAACAAGCCTTTGCTACAGCTCCCATACTGCATCGTCCTGAAGTCAATAAACCTTTTATTCTCAAAGTGGACGCCTCAGCTGTTGGTGCCGGAGCGGTACTTTCTCAAAGGTCTTCGTCTGGGCGCCTCGTCACCTGCGGTTTCTTCTCTAAAGGTACCTTCACACATAACGATATTGTTAACGATATCGTTGCTATTTGTGACGTAGCAACAATATCGTTAATGAAATCGTTATGTGTGACAGCGACCAACGATCAGGCCCCTGCTGGGAGATCGTTGGTCGCTGAATAAAGTCCAGAACTTTATTTCGTCGCTGGACTCCTGCTGACATCGCTGGATCGGCGTGTGTGACACCGATCCAGCGATGTCTTCACTGGTAACCAGGGTAAACATCGGGTAACTAAGCGCAGGGCCGCGCTTAGTAACCCGATGTTTACCCTGGTTACCATGCTAAAAGTAAAAAAAAAAAAACACTAGATACTTACCTACAGCCGTCTGTCCTCCAGCGCTGTGCTCTGCACTCCTCCTGTACTGGCTGTGAGCCGGAAAGCAGAGCGGTGACGTCACCGCTCTGCTTTCCGGCTCACAGCCAGTACAGGAGGAGTGCAGAGAAGCAGAGCGCAGCGCTGGAGGACAGACAGCGGTAGGTAAGTATCTAGTGTTTGTTTTTTTTTACTTTTAGCATGGTAACCAGGGTAAACATCGGGTTACTAAGCGCGGCCCTGCGCTTAGTTACCCGATGTTTACCCTGGTTACCGGCATTGTTGGTCGCTGGAGAGCGGTCTGTGTGACAGCTCTCCAGCGACCAAACAGCGACGCTGCAGCGATCCGGATCGTTGTCGGTATCGCTGCAGCGTCGCTTAATGTGAAGGGGCCTTAAGACTTTCTCTTCGTCTGAACGAAACTATTCTATTGGTGACGAGAGCTTTTGGCCATCAAACTAGTGTTGCAGGAATGGAGGTATCTTCTGGAAGGAGCCGTGCATCCGTTCAAGATCTATACAGACCACAAGAATCTGGCTTACATTCGTTCTGCACAGAGGCTTAATCCCCGGCAAGCTAGATGGTCCCTCTTCTTTGCTCGTTTTAATTTTGAATTACACTTCTGTCCCAGCAATAAGAATTTCAAGGCTGACGCACTGTCCAGATCCTTCTTGTCTGCTGATACGGAGGAGGAGCCTGCACACATCTTGGACCCTTCTAAAATCATCGTGGTGGCTCCCGTTAGTCTATCCTCTTTGCCTCTGGGCAAGACCTTCGTCTCTGAAAGCAATAGGAAACTGGTCTTACGCTGGGGTCATGCCTCTAAAATTGTGGGTCATGCTGGTTTTAAGAAGACTCTCATGCTCGTGTCTCATTACTATTGGTGGCCAACCTTATCCCAAGATGTCCAAAGTTTTATTGCTTCCTGTCCGTCTTGTGCCAAGAACAAAGTTCCTAGGCAACTTCCTTCTGGTCTTCTTCATCCGCTTCCTGTTCCATCGGCTCCGTGGCAACACATTGCTATGGATTTTATCACTGATCTGCCTCGCTCTTCCGGCTACACTGTCATCCTCGTAGTTGTGGACAGGTTCTCCAAGATGGCTCATTTCATATCCCTTCCTGGTTTGCCTTCAGCACCCGAATTGGCAAAAATGTTCATTCATCATATTTTTCGTATTCATGGCTTCCCTCAACATATTGTTTCGGACAGAGGGGTCCAGTTCACTTCTCGGTTCTGGAGAGCACTTTGTAAATTTATGAACATTTCACTTGACTTCTCCTCTGCCTACCATCCACAGTCCAATGGCCAAGTGGAACGCACTAATCAAACTCTGGTGTCTTATCTTTGTCATTTTTCTAACTCCCATCACAGTGATTGGTCCAACTTACTCCCGTGGGCTGAATTCGCCTATAATAATCATACCGGTGAATCTTCTTCCAAGTCTCCCTTCTTTATCGTCTATGGGCAACATCCTGATGTTCCTTTACCGGTTCCTCCTGTCTCGGGTGTCCTAGCGGCTGATCTTCTGTCCGGGGAGTTCTCCAGGATCTGGCAGGAGACCAAGACGCTCTTGAATTAGCACGTGACAAAATGAAGAGATATGCTGATAACAGGCGTTTGGTTTCTCCACTTTATCTTCCTGGTGATAAGGTGTGGTTATCTTCCAGGTTCGTTCGCTTGAAAATTCCCTCTCGTAAGTTGGGTCCCTGTTATATTGGTCCCTTTGAGGTTCTGGGTCGCATTAATGATGTTTCTTATAAGTTGAGGTTACCTCCTTTGCTCCGTATTCCCAATTCTTTCCACCTTTCCCTTCTGAAGCCTGTTGTCTTTATTCAGTTCCATGCCTCAGCTGTCCATTCTTCTCAGCCTGTCTCCGCTGATGATGTTTTTGAAGTTAAGGACATTCTAGCAATGAAGAAAGTGAGGGGGAGGACCTTTTTTCTGGTGGATTGGAGGGGTTTTGGTCCCGAGGAGAGGTCTTGGGAGCCTCAGGAAAATATTCAAGCTCCTCAAATTCTGTCTAGATTTCTTTCCGGTCTTAGGAGGGGGAGATGTAAGGAGGGGGGTACTGATGGGACCCTGGGAAGCTAATTGGGAAGGTACCTTTGATATTACTGGTAAAAATTGGCCCCAAAGTTTTAGGAGTGCGCAGGGTTAACAAACCAAGGCACAAAGGTGTTAGAATTGTTCCCCATTGATCAGTGTAAGCTTCTTAATTATCTTACTGAGATTTCTGGTAAGGACTGATACTCCACTTTTTTCTCTTCTCCCCAGGTCACCCAGAGATTTTCATATTCGACTCCTGGGACCATGGACCTACTGGATGATCCAGAGAAGAGGTCTCACACTATACAGTGGGACTCTGATAGTGTGAGAGGGGGAGAAGATCGGGAAAATCCAGAAGCCAAAGAATGTGAATAAAAAGACAAATCATGGACCAAAAGACTTAACTATTATGCAACTTATTTTTTTTGGACTAATATTTTAATGACGTTTTATTCAGCTTTTGTGCTATTTTTAGGGATTTTTGCCCTTACACACACACACACACACACACACACATACAAGTGCAAAAAATAATTAATTACATTGATAATCTTATTTTCAATAATTCACCCATGAAAATTAAAGCACTGCATTTTGTACTCTGGATAGAGTACAAGAGGGGGACTTGTAAGAGAATGCTCACTCATAACATATTGAACAGCCATGTTGGTTCTAGCAGCCATCTTGTGCAAAGTTAGAAACCAACTAATTTTAAGATGTACTTTTGAAAGTCATAGACAGATTGGAGACACAAGATGAGATCATGGCCATTAGCAGGTATAGTGGACATACACACAGGTCAATTGGATCAGCTGCTAGGCAACAAGATAATAGAAAAAGGGTAAACATATGATAATAAATAAGTGTATTAAGTGAACAATGACAGTTACTAAGAGGAACATGGAGATTTACAAGTTCTAATCGAGTTCGGGTAAAGGAGCCTCAAAGTCATTACATTTAACCATTGTTTTGTCCATGAATGATAATATGTTTTCTCTGCAGTATGATGTTATCATGTATGCGCCCTTCTTGCCACAATGAGCTTTCTTTGTCTGTATCATGTATAAAATGCCCGTTACTGTTGTTTGGGGCCATTACATCGCCAACCTGCTGCCGTGCCACAACATAGCCATTCCATCGCCATTCTGCTGCCGTGCTACACCATGGCCAGGCTATCGCCAGACCATCGGCCAGATATCCCAGCGATACCTTGTCTGTCTGGACTCCTGTTCGTGCTCACATGCTTTATTTCTCTGACTATCCATGTGCTATCCTGCTGCGATATCTCCGAAAAAAACCTCAGTCTCAGCTTGATAAAAGGAGTTGTCTACATATTTTTCCCTTGTCTTCCAGCTCTCAGTAAGGACTTTCTTGCATCATCATACTGTGTAGTGAGAATGTACTGTGGGGGCATCATACTCTGTGTGGGGGGAATTGTACCATGGGGGCATCATACTGTGTTTGGGGATTGTACTATGGGGGCATCATACTGTATGTTGGGGAGAATTGTAGCATGGGGGCATCATACTGTGTGGGGAATGTACCATGGAGGCATCATACTATGTGGGGGGATTGTACCATGGGGGCACCATCATACTGTGTGTGGGGGGATTGTACTTCAGGGGCATCATACTGTATGTTGGGGGGAATTGTACCATGGGGGCATCATACTGTTTGTGGGGGGATTGTACCATGGGGGCCATCATACTGTGTGTGGGGGGATTGTATTATGGGGCATCATACTGTGTGTGGGGGGATTGTACTATGGGGCATCATACTGTGTGTGGGGAATGTACCATAGGGCATCATACTGTGTGTGTGTGTAGGGGATTTTACCATGAGGGCATCATACTGTGATACTGTGTGTGGGGCATTGCACCATGGGAGCATCATCATCATACTGTGTGTGGGGGGGATAGTACCATGGGGGCATCACACTGTGTGTGGGAGAATGTACAATGGGGCATCATACTGTATGTGGGGGATTGTATTATGGGGAATCATACTGAGTAGGGAGAATGTACTGTGGGGGCATCATACTGTGTGTGTGGGGATTGTACCATGGGGGCATCATACTGTGTGTGGGGGAATGTACCATGGGGCATCATACTGTATGTGGGGGATTGTATTATGGGCCATCATACTGAGTGGGGAGAATGTACTGTGGGGCATCATACTGTGTGTGTGGGGAATGTACCATGGGGGCATCATACTGTGTGGGGGAATTGTACCATGGGGGCATCATACTGTGTGTGGCGGGACATCATACTGTGTGCGGAGATTGTACCATGGGGGCATCATACTGTGTGTGGGGACAGCATACTGTGTGGGGATAGTACCATGGAGGCATCATAATGTACTTGGGGATTGTACTATGGGGGCTTCATACTATGCGGAGGGAATATACTGTGCGTGGGGAATGTACTGAGGGGGCTTCATACTGTGTGGGGGATTGTATTGTGGGGCTTCATACTGTGTGGGGGATTGTACTGTGGGGACATCGTATTATGTGTTGGTGAAACGTATTATGGGGCATCATATTATGCGTGAGGGGAATGTACTGTGGGGGCATCATACTGTATGTGGGGGATTAATTTATGGGGCATCATACTGAGTGGGAAGAATGTACTGTAGGGGCATCATACTGTGTGTGGGGGGAATGTACCATGGAGGCATCATACTGTGTGTGGCGGAATGTACCATGGGGCATCATACTCTGTGGGGGGGATTGTACCATGGGGGGCATCATACTGTGTGTGGGGCAATGTACCATGGGGGCATTATACTGTGTGGGGGGATTGTACCATGGGCGCATTATACTGTGTGGGGGGATTGTACGATGGGGGCATCATACTGTGTGTGGGGGCTTCATACTGTGTGGGGGATTGTACTGTGGGGACATCGTATTATGTGTGGATGAAATGTACTATGGGGCATCATATTTGTGAGGGGAATGTACTGTGGGGGCATCATACTGTTTGTGGGGGATTTGAAAACACAAAAGCGCACAGAGAGGTCAAAAAATACTCTGTTGTAAAAAAGTCACAGTAAATAAGCAAGTGCTAGTTAAAAAATGAAAAAAATACAGGTTATTTAGTTAATACGTTTTTTTGCAAAAAAAAAGTATGTTAAGCTGCTCCACCAATCGCCAAGGTATACCCATAATAGAGCAGTCCTGTCTAATGTATATAATCCCTATCTGATGTATTTAAAAACCTGATCATCTGTATAGTACCTGTATGAACGGGGCTCAGAGAGAAAATATCCACGTTGAACATGCGAGATGGAACAGCTACAATGCAAATGACCCACAGAGGAGTGGTGAACTCCCCAGTCTTGTAGAAACAAGAGAACAATTATAAAACCAAAAACACATGGGCCACCTGCATAGCGAACAAGTCTGTAGGAACCTGTTCACACCACCAAAGAACTTGAAAACACAAAAGCGCACAGAAAGGTCAAAAAATACTCTGTTGTAAAAAAGTCACAGTAAATAAGCAAGTGCTTATTTTTTTGCAAAAAAAACGTATTAACTAAATACCCTGTATTTTTTCATTTTTTGACTAGCACTTGCTTATTTACTGTGACTTTTTTACAACAGAGTATTTTTTTACCTCTCTGTGCGCTTTTGTGTTTTCAAGTTCTTTGGTGGTGTGAACAGGTTCCTACAGACTTGTTCACTATGCAGGTGGCCCATGTGTTTTTTGTTTTTGTTTGTGGGGGATTGTATTATAGGGCATCATACTAAGTGGGGAGAATGTACTGTGGGGGCACCATAATGTGTGTGGGGGGAATGTACCATGGGGGCATCATACTGTGTGGGGGGATTGTACCATGGGGGCATCATACTGTGTGTGGCGGAATGTACCATGGGGGATCAAACTGTGTGTGGGGAATCATACTGTGATACTGTGTGTGGGGGGATTGTACCATGGGGGCATCATACCGTGTGTGGGGGAATGTACCATGGGGGAATCATACTGTGTGGGGGGATCGTACCATGGGGGCATCATACTGTGTGTGTCGGGGCATCGTACTGTGTGTGAGGGGATTGTACCATGGGAGCATCATACCGTGTGTGGGGGCATTATACTGTGTGTGGAGGGAATTGCATCATAGGTGCATCATACTGTGTGGGGGGAATGTACCATGGGGGCATCATACTCTATGTGGGGGGATTGTACCATGGGGCATCATACTGTATGTGGGTCATCATTCTGTGTCGGGGGAATGTACCATGGAGGCATCATAGTGTGTGTGGGGGCATCATACTATGTGTGGGGGGAATTGTACCATGGGGCATCATACTGTGTATGGATGAATGTACTGTGTGTTGGGGAATGTAACCTGGGGCATCATACTGTGTGTGGAGGAAATGTTTTGTGGGGGCATCATACTGTGTGTGGAGGGATGTATCGTGGGGCATCATATTGTGTGTGGGGTGTTGTATGGTGGAGCATCATACTGTGTGTGGGGGGATTGTACCATTTGGGCATCATACTGTGTATGGATGACTGTACTGTGTGTTGGGAAATGTACCCTCGGGCATCATAGTGTGTGTGGAGGGATGTATCGTGGGGCATCATATTGTGTATGGGGTGTTGTACGGTGGGGCATCATACTGTGTGTGAGGGTAATTACTGTGGGGGCATCATACTGTGTGGACGGATGGTACTGTGGGGGCATCATACTGTGTGGAGGGATGGTACTGTGGGGGCATCATATTGTGTGTGTGTGGAGGGAATGTACTGTGGGGCATCATACTGTGTGTGGGGGGATTGTACTGTTGGGGCTTCATACTGTGGGGGATTGTACTGTGGGGACATCATACTGTATATGGGGGAATGTATGGTGGGTGGCATCAAACTGTGCATGAGGAATATACTGTGGGGGCTTCATACTGTGTGGGTGGCTTCATAGTGTGTGGTGGGATTCTACTGTGGGAGCTAAGTTCATACTATGTGTGGGGGAATGTACGGTGGGGGCATATTTATATATGTGTATATTGTGTACTGTGGCGTCTTCATACTATGTGTGGAGGGAATGTACTGTGGGAACATCATACTGTGTGTGGGGATTGTACTGTGGGGGCTTCATACTGTGTGGTGGGATTGTACTGTGGGGGCATCATATTGTGTGTGTGTGGGGAATGTACTGTGGGTTCAGTATACTGTGAGTGTAGGGAAATGTACTGTGGGGGAATCATACTGTGTGGTAGGATTGTACTGTGGGTGCTTCACACTTTGTGGAGACTTCATACTGTGTGGGGAATTGTACTGTTGGGGCATCATATTGTGTGTGGATGGAGTTGGAGCGCCCCCAGACACAGGGCCACGAGTTCTCGGTACCGGGCCTCTCTGGTTCGGTTCTGAGGCTGTCACGGTGGCTAGACCCGGTCCGCGACCCTGCTAAGGGGCGTCCAATAAAGGTGGTGCAGTCTGTCAGGGGTTCGTGACGCCACCTGTGGTGTTCGGTCAGGGTGACCGACGCTGCTGTGGGGTCCGCTGGGGTGATGGAATAGCAGCTGGATGGTATACCTTCCCACAGGTGAAGTATGTCACCAGGGCTTCCCAGTAAGGTAGATGGTGATGGTGTGAGGTGCAGGCAATAACGAGGACACAGGGTTGCAGTCTCTTTACTGAAGACTTCAGGATCCTCAATCCAGAGCACGTTTAACAGGGCTATCAGATACCGGCCGGTCAGATGGGCACTTCCAGAGTCTCCTTCGCAGATGGAAATCGTTGCCCACCACTAGCGCCTGTGTGTTGTAGTCCTACCCTGCTGAGCATTCGGAATAGTCCTCACAACTACTGTTCTCGTTCGTTCGTTCTCTACCGCTCTCTCTCTTTTTCTTTAGTTCCAGATGTTACTAGTTTCTCGTCCCCAGTATGTTTTGGCTAGGACACACCCATATGACGGGAAGGCCTGGAGGTCTTCCGGGACCCTAGAGACGCCCCTCTCCCACTGTTGCCCCCTATGTTTTCTTAGGAAATTTAAAGGGAACCTGTCACCCCGTTTTTTCAGTAGGAGATAAAAATACCGTTAAATAGGGCCTGAGCTGTGCTTTACAATAGGGTATTTTTTGTCCCTTGATTCCCCACCTATGCTGCCGAAATACCTTACAAAAGTGGCCTTTTTCGCCTGTCAATCAGGCTGGTCAGGTCAGATGGGCGTGGTCACAGCGCTGTTTCTCCCCCACATCTTGCTTATGTTCCCGTTGGTGGCGTAGTGCTTCTCGCATGCGCAAGTGCCAAATGCACTGCGCAGCTGTAGAAAAAGAGCGCGCTCGCCGCTATTCAGCGGTTTCTCGGTGGGCGCGGCCATCTTCCTGGGGCCGTGCGTGCGCAGATGGAGTCTCCTGCTTCCCGGGGCTTCAGGAAAATGGCTGCGGGATGCCGCGCGTGCGCAGATGGACATCGCGGTTTTTTCTACAGCTGCGCAGTGCATTCGGCACTTGCGCATGCGAGAAGCACTACGCCACCAACTGGAACATAAGCAAGATGTGGGGGAGAAACAGCGCTGTGACCACGCCCATCTGACCTGACCAGCCTGATTGACAGGCGAAAAAGGCCATTTTTGTAAGGTATTTCAGCAGCATAGGTAGGGAATCAGGGGACAAAAAATACCCTATTGTAAAGCACAGCTCAGGCCCTATTTAACGGTATTTTTATCATCTACTGAAAAAACGGGGTGACAGGTTCCCTTTAAGGTAGACAGCCAACCTATAATTAACTGTCCTGCGGAGTTTGAAGGCCTAAAGTCAGTTACTCCCGCGGTGTTCCGTCCACCGGCTACGCACCTCAGTAGGATGTTGCCTCGGTCTCACGGCACGACTCCTACTGGTACTCCTTTTTGCTTGATCTCGTTTACACTGTTCCACAATATCCTTCCCTTGTCTCTTTCTTAGGATACCGCCGCAAGGAGGTGCAGGCGCGGCTCCGTTACGTTCTGCTCTGTTCGCTAGGCACCTGCCAGGTTCCCACGCCTGCCACGGGATGTTGCCTGAATCCAACCCAGTGAGCTTCTAACTAACTTTCTCCCCAACCCCTAGTTTTACCAGTGTGAGGAGTGGCCCAATAAATAAAGCCTTTCGCTCCCCCTAGTGGCCGGAGTGTGAAGTGTAATGTGTTCTGGTGATACCTGGTCAGGAGAATTCCTTCAGTGCCATCAGACGTACCATCACTCCCCTTAGTGGCAGAATGTCATACTGCAACGACCAGATCTCTGGGGCGCTGCAGAATATACTGTGGGGCATCATACTGCGCATGAAGTGACTGTACTGTGGGGGCATGATACTGCGAGTGGAGTGAATGTACTGTGGGGGCATCATATTGTGTGTGTGTGTGTGTGTGTGTGTGTGTGTGTGGGGGGGGAAGCATACTGGGTGTGAAGGGAATCCACTGTGGGGGCATCATTGTGTGTGTGTAGGGAAATTACTGTGGGGGCATCATATTGTGTGTGGGAGGATATAGTCTGAGGGCATTATACTGAGAGTTTAGGGTAATGTACTGCGGGTGAATCATACTGTGTGTGGAGAGAATGTACTGTGGGGGCTTCATACTCTGTGGGGGATTGTACAGTTGGGTCATCATAGTGTGTGTGGAGGGAATGTACTGTGGGGGCATCATACTGTGTGTGGGGGCTTCATAATGTGTGGTGGGATTGTACTGTGGAGGCTTCATACTGTGTGGGGGTATTGTACTGTGGGGGCTTCATACTGTATGGGGAATTGTACTGTGGGGGCATCATATTGTGTGTGTTGAGGTAATGTACTGTGGGCCATCATATTGTGTGTGGAGGGAATGTACAGTAGGGGAATCATATTGTGTGTTGGTGGGAGATCATACTGTGTGTAGGGGAGAATGTACTGCGAAAGCATCATTCAGTGTGGGGGAGATGTACCATGGGGGCATTATACTTTGTGTGTGTGGGGAGAATGTACTGTGGAGGTTTCATACTGTTTTGGGGGGGATGTACTGTGGAGGCATTATACTGTGTATGTGGGGGAATGTACTGTTGGGGCATCATACTGTGTGGGGGGATGTACTATGGGGGCATCATACTGTGTGTGGGGGGAATGTACCATGGGGGCATTATACTGTGTATGTGGGGGAATGTACTCTCGGGGCATCATACTGTGTGTGGGGATGTACTATGGCGGCATCATACTGTGTGTGTGGGGGGAATGTACCATGGGGCATCATACTGTGTGTGGGGAGAATGTACATTGTATGTAGGGAAATGTACTGTGGGGGCATCATACTGTGTGTGAAGGGAATGTACCGTGCTGACATCATAATGTGTGTGGAATGAATGTACTGTGGGGACATCATACTGTGTGGGAGGAGTGTTCTGTGGGGGCTTCATACTGTGTGGGTGGAGGAACTGTACTGTAAGGGCATCATATTTTTTGTGGGAGATTGTACAGTGGGATGATCATAGTGTGTGTGGAGGGAATGTACTGTGGGAACATCATACTGTGTCTGAGGGCTTGTACTGTGGGGGCTTCATACTGTATGGGGGAATTGTACTGTGGGGCTTCATACTGTATGGGGGATTGTACTGTGGGGGCATCATATTGTGTGTGTGTGGATGTGGATGGAATGTACTGTGGGCCATCATATTGTGTATGGAGGGAATGCACTGTGGGGCTTCATATTGTGTGTGGGGGAATGTACCATGGGGGCATCATCCTTTGTGTGAGGGGAGAATGTACTGTGGGGGTTTCATACTGTTTTTCAAGGGGATGTACTGTGGAGGCATTATACTGTGTATGTGCAGGGAAAGTACTGTGGGGGCATCATACTGTGTGGGGAATGTACCATGGGGGCGTCATACTGTGTGTGGGGATAATGTACTGTGGGGGCATCATACTGTGTGGGGGGGGGAATGTACCATGGGGGTATCATACTGTGTGTGTGGAGAGAATGTACTGTGGGGGCATCATACTGTGGGGGGATGTACTATCGTGGCATCATACTGTGTGTGTGGGGAGAATGTACTGGGGGATCATACTGTGTGGAGGGATGTACTGTGGGGGCATCATGCTGTGTTAATGGGGGTAATGTACCATGGGGGCATCATACTGTGTGGGGAGAATACTGTGGGGGCATCATACTGTGTGGAGGGATGTACTGTGGGGGCATCATACTGTGATAATGGGGGTAATGTACCATGGGGGCATCATACGGTGTGTGGGGAGAATGTACTGTGGGGGCATCATACTGTGTGTGGGGGGAATGTACCATGGGGGCATCATACCGTGTGTGTGTGGAAAGAATATACTGTGAGGGCATCATACTGTGTACGGATAGAATGTACTGTGGGGGCATCATGCTGTGTGTGTGTGGGAGGGGATATACCATGGGGGCATCATACTGTGTGTGTGGAGAGAATGTACCGTGAGGGCATCCTACTGTGTGCGGAGAGAATGTACTGTGGGGGCTACATACTGTGGGTGGTGGAATGTACTATCGTGGCATCATACTGTGTATGGGGAGAATGTACTGTGGGGGCATCATACTGTGTGTGTGGGGAGAATGTACTCTGGGGGCATCATACTGTGGGGGCATCATAGTGTGTGTGCGTGTGTGTGTAGAATGTACCGTGGGGGCTTCATACTGTGGGGAGTGGAATGTATTATCGTGGCATCATATTGTGTATGGGGAGAATGTACTGTGGGGGCATCATACCGTGGGGGAATGTACTATTGGTGCATCATAATGTGTGTGGGGGGATTGTAACTTGGGGACATTGTAATGTGTGTTTTGCTGGAAGCTAGAGACCTGCACCACGTTCCCTACTGGTCCTGGGGAAATGTCCTGCAGCTCAGTGGTCAGCCAGCAATCATTTAGTCAAGACTCTTTTCGATATAGTCATTGCCAAGAGACTTTATTATAAATAGTACATTGTTCGCTTTTACATCAGTACAAAAATATACACGTCCTCGGGCTGCGGTACGCGTCATCTCACAACATGGCGGTCAGCGTTTGTCATGCCCAGTGTCACAATGAGGGGGTTGGAGGGTATCCAAAGCTGGAGACCCCACTATTATGATGTCCATATGCTTAATAGGGTACATGTAGAGGGGTCATCTCCATCCTGGAAAATCAACAGGCTGCCATTGCAGTTAACTACAACGAGAACCCCCCATGACAGTGGCCATATTGGTTTAAAAATGTGGTGGATGACACAAAGTTTTCTATGTAGTCTAAAATAAAGAAAATAATATATTTCTCACAGAGAAAGGAATTCAGAGAGTCAATATAATGCAATGGGAGTCATTTCAATAAAAGAGGCGCAGATCTGTCCATGCAATGAAAAGGCCTCTGTTGCCCATAGCAACTAATCACAGCACAGCTTTCATCTGTGAAACTACTGTGGAAAACTGAAAGCTGCCCTGTGATTGGTTGTTAGGGGCAATGAAGACAGCAATGGTGACACTCTATTTTGCCAGCTGTGCTATATCTCCTTGTTTTTTGTGAGATTACACTGAATTTGCCACGTTATTACCTCAGAGCATCGTTCTGTCATAAAATGGCCGCCTCACAATGACAACCTAAAGCGAGCCAGCTGATAACTTGCCCTCTGTGTCTGGCAAGGGAGGGCTCTGGACCCTCATTGTAGTCATTACGTCCCTCCGATCAGACGTTTATCACCTATACTGCGGAGAAGACCCCGTAATGGATGTACAAATACAATGGAGCGGTAAGATTTTGCACCCAGATATGTCTGTTACTGGAAGAAACGGTCTAACACAATGAGATTTCTCCATTTTTCAGCCTTCCAGGTGTCTGCATGTCCTCTGAAGAAATAACGCCGTCCCGGGCGGCATCCGCTATCTGTGTGAGGAGGCAACACCATTAATGTTGGAGAGGACGGGGACGCTGTGTCCTTCACCCTGGTTGCTTTCCTGCAGGTTCTTCAGTCTGTCCTCAAGAATTCTCAGTTCCTCGGAAAGGCTGGCCACCGATGGCCGCCAGCTGTCACCCTGCTGCAGAGGAAACGGGGAAATTTATTAATGGCTACACAACAGGAGACAGTAGATTTTGTGTATCATTTTAGCGGCGCATGTGTAGCGTATAACAGTATTTTTTTGCAGCTTATTATGGTATTTTTTCAGCTATGTACAGCATATTATTGTATTTTTGGAGCGCATCTGCAGCATATTACGGTATTTTTTGCGTATTTTAACAGCGTATGTGTAGCGTATTACAGTATTTTTTTTCAGCATATTACAGTTGTTTTGCTGACTATCTGCAGGTTATTACAGTATATTTCTGCAGCTATGTACAGCATATTGTGGTATTTTTGAAAGCGCATCTGCAGTTTATTATGGGTATTTTCAGCATATCCCCAACATATTACAGTATTTATTTTTTGCAGTGTATGTACAGCATATTACAGTATGTTTTGCAGCATATTACGGTATTTTTTTCAGCTATGTACAGCATATTATTGTATTTTTGGAGCGTATCTGCAGCACATTACATTATTTTTTGCGTATTTTAGCAGCATATGTGTGGTGTATTACAGGGGTAAGGTTTCTCCCAGTGGAGAGCAACACACAAGCTCTGGCTTGTCAAGGTAAGGAGGCTTATTCACCATGCAATGCTCCTCTGGGAAATATAATATGCAAATTGCTTCTTCAGAGAAAAAGAGGACTTGAACTCTATAGCGCCACCTATTGGAAGTAGCGATCCTACAAGTCATATTGCAAGACTCCTTAAAGGGTTGATTCCAACAGGTGGCGCTATAGAGTTCAAGTCCTCTTTTTCTCTGAAGAGGCAATTTGCATAGTGTATTACAGTATTTTTTTGCAGCATATTACAGTAGTTTTGTTGACTATCTGCAGCTTATTACAGTATATTTCTACAGCTATGTACATAATATTATGGTATGTTTGAGAGTGTATCTGCAGTATATTATGGGTATTTTCAGCATATTCCCAACATACTGTATTACGGTATTTTTTGCAGCGCATGTACAGCATATTACAGTATTTTTTTGCAGCATATCTGCAGCTTATGATGGTAATTTTTGCAGCGTAACTACTGCATATTACAGTATTTTTTGCAGCATATCTGCAGCATATTATGGGACTTTTTGCAGCGTATTTGCAGCATATTATGGAATGTTTTGCAGCCAATAAACAGCATATTACAGTCTTTTTTTGCAGCATATCACAGTATTTTACAGAGTATCTGCAGTATATGACAGTATTTTTTGCAGCGTATCTACAGCATATGACAGTATTTTTCGCCGCTCATCGAAGTATTTTGCTGCTTACGACGGTATTTTGTACAGCGTACTACCATATACTAAAGTAGTTTTGCAGCGTTTCTACAGCACATTACAGTACTTTTGCAGCATATCAGCAGCATATGTTTATTGTCAATCTGCAGCATATTTTTTGCAGTGCATGTACAACATATTACGGTAGTTTTTGCAGTGTATGTACAGCATCTTACGGTATTTTTACAGCATATCTGCAGCTTATCCTTGTATTTTTTGCAGTTTATCTACAGCATATTACAATATTTTTGCAGTCTATCTACAGCATTAGTATTTTTGAAGCGTATTTTTCTTGCCAATCTACAACATATTACGGTAGTATTGCAGCGTATGTACAGCATATTACTGTAGTTTTGCAGAGTATGTACAGCATATTAAAGTAGTTTTGTAGCATATGTACAGTATATTACGATAGTTTTTCCAGCGTATGAGCAGCATATTATGGTATTTTTTGCAGCATAGCTGCAGCATATTTTACGTGCACTACAACAAAAGTTCAAACTACTTTAATATGCTGCAAATATGCTACAAAATATACTGTAATATGCTGCAAAAAACAGTTTTGCATGTAACTGGAAGAAAGTCAATGGCGGCAAAGTCACTTGCAGTCTGGGCTAGATTTTTTTGTTTTGGGGGAGAATACTTGGGGGATGTGCACACTATCAGTAAACGCTGCGGATTGGACGCTACATACTACTGCAGCATCCAACCCACAGCGTCCAGATGTTACAGCAGAGTGGATCGGACTTCAAGAAATCCAATACCCACTATGCATGCACAGACGCCTGCCTGACGCGAGTCTCCGCAAGATAAATTTCATCCATAGAATGAATCCGCACGGTTCAATTAAGGGTACGTTCACATTTGCGGTCTGCGCCGCAGCGTCGCCGCCGCAACAAAACGCATGCGTCGTGCGGCCCTATCTTTAACATTGGCGCCGCATGGGGCCGCATGTGCATGCGTTGTGTTGTGTTTTACGCCGCATGCGGCGTTAGGGCGCACCTGTCTGGGCGCGGCAACGCAACATGTTGGATTTTTTGTGCGGCGCCGACCTTTTAAAAAACGCATGCGTCGTGCGGCCCTATCTTTAACATTGGCGCCGCATGGGGCCGCATGTGCATGCGTTTTGCTGCGTTTTTGTTTGCGTTGTGCGTTGCGGCGACGACGCTGCGACGCACAACGCAAATGTGAACTTAGACTAACACAGAGGATTCACCTGTGTTCCATAGACGACAGCGCTCTGGACGCAGCGAACATGTGCTGCATCCAAAGCGCTGACAATTCCTGAAGTCTGCAGATAACCTTAGACGCGATCTTCACGTTGCTGTGAAGACTAAAAGTCGTGTTAAGAGGCAAAGTCAGTCCCTATGAGTCTTGAAAATCTTTGCATTTTTTTTTCTTTGTTTTTTTCTGCAGATTTTTCCATTATTTTGATTACCGGGCTGTGAGTTTGGCGCAGCTCGTGTGACCTCATCTATCAATGAGGAGCACCACGAGGTGGGGACGTCTCACTGCAGGACCCAGGCCTCTTCATTGTGTACCGCACACGTAGGCCGGAGAGTCTCCATCATTGTATTCTGCAGGAGCTGGTTTGTCACAGTCAGCTGGGGCCACACGGCCATTTTGGCAACAGCACAGCATAATGCAGGAAGAACGGGCTTTACTGCAACTGCGACAAACAAGTGGTGTAAAGTCAGAAACGGATGGATCTTGTGAGTCTCAGTTCAGCCCCATTCATCTGATGTGGCGGGCGGCATAGAACGATCTCTGGCTGCACAACCTGTTTCATGGCCAAAGTCGCCCCTCTTGTAAGACTGTTATCCTACACGGAAAACTCGCGCTTATCATGCCAAGGTCGGTGCAGAAAATTTGACATAAACGTACGCTTTGTCTTCATTCTGAAGTTCATAAAAAAGAGGCATGTTGAGATTTAACCTGATTTCCAGATCTCGTTTTGTATGTGAGATAAATGGATGCCATTCTCAGTAAAAGCAGAAACATGGATGAAAATCGGATCATGCAGGCAGATGAAAAATGGTCTTTTTTTCTCATCCAGGTGTCCGGTTTTCTTGTTTTGTATACCATAAAGAAATGGAGCATTTTTTGGCAGCGTATCGGAGCAAATTCACATCCGGGTCCATTTTTACCATGAGCACAGCATTTGTTTTTTTTCATATGGAAATATTTTTTACATAGGCTATGTACCTGAGGAAGTGTACAGGATGTCCACGAAACGCGTAGTTTATAGCCCTGAATAAAGTATGTAACTCTTCTGAACTCTGTGATTCCCTTGCCTGGTTTTGGAGGAGCGCGGAATTGTCGGCATCTTGAATATCCTATCCAGAATTTCTTGAAGAGCATTCGCGGCTTTGGTATCATCTGCAGCCCTCCTATCTACTTACTATATGTGTTGTGCATACTCACAATGTATAAAGACGAGAATTTTAGGCAGCACGGTGGCGCAGTGGTTAGCACAGCAGCCTTGCAGCGCTGGGGTCCTGGGTTCTAATCCCACCCAGGACAACATCTGCAAAGAGTTTGTATGTTCTCTCCGTGTTTGCGTGGGTTTCCTCCGGGCACTCCGGTTTCCTCCCACATTCCAAAGACATACTGATAGGAATTTTAGATTGTGAGCCCAATCGGGGACAGTGATGATAATGTGTGCAAACTGTAAAGCGCTGCGGAATATGTTAGCGCTATATAAAAATAAAGATTATTATTATTATATTATTATTTTACCTTACAGTAAACTGATTGTTATTTTGGTAACTGCGCTATTGCGCCAGTCTCTTTACCCTTTCTAGTATATTTATATGGATCATATGAGGTGACCGCTAATAATCAGGTTTGATGTGTGTAACCTCTACCATGGTGCCTCCTGTACTCGCACATTGCTGTTCACCTCATGTCCCAGCAGGGGGCCTTGGATTTCTGTGCTGGAGCCGCTGTGTGGTGAAGGATTAAAGTTATCGGTAGATATGTGACAATAGCAAGAGACGTCTCTCACACAGCCAAACCAGATCTCACATTTTGCACTGACGAGGGGCAGTAACCCAAAACACAATGTCTAGAAATGGAGATTCTGGTTTTGGCTTTTATTCTAAGTCATGTGTGGCAAGGCTCGTTAAAGGGTTGACATTGACTTTTAAGCCAGGGTCACACTAGACCGTAATACGGACGAGTGCAATGCGATAAAAAAAATCGCATTGCGCTTGTCCCAATGATAATCTATGGGGCAGCTCCCATCATCCGATATTTTCTCGCACGTATTCCGGATCCGAGTGAAATCGCAGCATGCTGCGATTGTCAGCATATCTCGGCCGAGAATCGCCAATGAAAGTCTATGGGGGCCACAAAAATACGGATTACACACGGACCAGCAGTGTGACTTGCGAGAAATACGCAGCGGTGTTCTATGGAAAAGCCGGCAATTCAGTGCGGTGTACAATAATATCACACTGACAGATTAGAATAGAATAGCTAAAATAAATGTCTACACATAGTATAGGGGTATATATATATATATATATATATATATATATATAGCCAGTAATTCAATTGCCGGCTTTTGCTATCTCCTTCCCAAACCCGACATGATATGAGACATGGTTTACATACAGTAAACCATCTCATATACCTTTTTTTTTGCATATTCCACGCTACTAATGTTAGTAGTGTAGTTCAAGGAGAAAAGACTGAGCATTGATGAACAATTTAAATAAGCTTTATTCCAAAACCAATAAAATAACATTAAGTTTCATATCAAATATCATAGGGTAATATGAACAAAGATGAATACTTGAAATATGCTGAAAAGTAGCCCCCATACCCCTACTCCCCTGAACCCATACCCACCCCCCCAAAAAACCGAGGGAGGAAAAAAGGTTGAAGCACCAAATCCTGGTAGAAATGTAGATATAGACACAAATGTGTCTACCCTGGGAAAAACCTGGCCCCATAAACTACGTAATAATATTAATTAGGACATCATAATGGTACCAAAAGCCATGTAAATTAACATAGGAACAGTAACAGGGCTAATCAGGTCCACAGGTAGATAGGAACACCAGTGTGCCTCAACCTAAGAAGTAGGCGCCCATGCACACAAAAGTGCCACCCAAGCTGCAGCTATATAAAAATAACAAAAGTCATAGTGACCAGCATGGGAACACAGGCTTACCTAATAACAGGGCAGGGTGGAGAGACAGTCAGGAGGTGGTCCCCAACGCGCGTTTCTTGGCCAAAAAACGCCGCTTCCCCTTGAGGGAAGCTTCCCCCTCCCTCGGTTTTTTTTTGGGGGGGTATGAAACTTAATGTTATTTTATTGGTTTTGGAATAAAGCTTATTTAAATTGTTCATCAATGCTCAGTCTTTTCTCCTTGAACTATGATATGTTTTGAGCGGATTTAGTGAGTCCGGGGTTTACTGGCGGGACTCTCGCCGGGACCCGTTATCTCACACTATGCATTTGGGATCCCTGTTCTTAATGTTAGTAGTGTGTATGTGCAAAATTTGGGCTCTCTAGCTATTAATTTAAAGGGTTAAATTGCGGAAAAAATTGGCGTGGGCTCCCGCGCAATTTTCTCCGCCAGAATGGTAAAGCCAGTGACTGAGGGCAGATATTAATAGCCTAGAGAGGGTCCATGGTTATTGCTCCCCCCCCTGGCAAAAAACATCTGCCCCCAGCCACCCCAGAAAAGGCACATCTGGAAGATGCGCCTATTCTGGCACTTGGCCATTCTCTTCCCATTCCCGTGTAGCGGTGGGATATGGGGTAATGAAGGGTTAATGTCACCTTGCTATTGTAAGGTGACATTAAGCCAGATTAATAATGGAGAGACGTCAATTATGACATCTATCCATTATTAATCCAATTGTCAGAAATGGTTAAAAAACACACACACACACATTATTACAAAGTCTTTTAATGAAATAAAAACACAGGTTGTTGGAATAGTTTATTAGACTGGTAATCCACCTGAAGACCCTCGCTCTGTAAAAAAAGGTAAAATAAAAAAACAACAATATCCCATACCTTCTGATGTTCAGTCTCGTCCCACGCTGTAAATCCATCTGAAGGGGTTTACTAATTTTACAGGCAGGAGCTCTGCTATAATGCAGCTGTGCTCATGCCAGTAAAACCCCAGCAAATTAATGGAAAGTAGGTCAATGACCTGTAGTTACCTTCAGTTGCGGTGAGGCGCTCTCTGCTGGATGTCCTCATATGAACTTGAGCCTAGGAAAATATTCTGAAAAGTTCCCAGGCTCGAGTTCATATGAGGACAGATTTACAGCGTGGGACGAGACTGATCATCGGAAGGTATGGGATATTGTTGCTTTTTTATTTTTCCTTTTTTACAGAGCGAGGGTCTTCAGGTGGATTAAGAGTCTAATAAACTATTCCAACAACCTGTGTTTTTATTTCATTAAAAGACTTTGTAATAATGTGTGTTTGTGTGTGCGTGTTTCTTAACCATTTCAGACAATTGGATTAATAATGGATAGGTGTCATAATTGACGTCTCTCCATTATTAATCTGGCTTAATGTCACCTTACAATAGCAAGGTGACATTAACCCTTCATTACCCCATATCCCACCTCTACACGGGAATGGGAAGAGAGTGGCCAAGTGCCAGAATAGGCGCATATTTAACCCTTAAAATTAATAGCTACAGCGCCCAAATTTTGCACATACACACTACTAACAGTAGTGTGGAATATGCAAAAAAAAAAAGGATATGAGATGGTTTACTGTATGTAAACCATGACTCATATCATGTCGGGTTTGGGAAGGAAATAGCAAAAGCCGGCAAATGAATTACCGGCTTTTAAGCTATCTGGCGCTGTATGATATATTAATATATACAGTGGGGCAAAAAAGTATTTAGTCAGTCAGCAATAGTGCAAGTTCCACCACTTAAAAAGATGAGAGGCGTCTGTAATTTACATCATAGGTAGACCTCAACTATGGGAGACAAACTGAGAAAAAAAAATCCAGAAAATCACATTGTCTGTTTTTTTAGCAATTTATTTGCATATTATGGTGGAAAATAAGTATTTGGTCAGAAACAAACAATCAAGATTTCTGGCTCTCACAGACCTGTAACTTCTTCTTTAAGAGTCTCATCTTTCCTCCACTCATTACCTGTAGTAATGGCACCTGTTTAAACTTGTTATCACTATAAAAAGACACCTGTGCACACCCTCAAACAGTCTGACTCCAAACTCCACTATGGTGAAGACCAAAGAGCTGTCAAAGGACACCAGAAACAAAATTGTAGCCCTGCACCAGGCTGGGAAGACTGAATCTGCAATAGCCAACCAGCTTGGAGTGAAGAAATCAACAGTGGGAGCAATAATTAGAAAATGGAAGACATACAAGACCACTGATAATCTCCCTCGATCTGGGGCTCCACGCAAAATCCCACCCCGTGGGGTCAGAATGATCACAAGAACGGTGAGCAAAAATCCCAGAACCACGCAGGGGGACCTAGTGAATGAACTGCAGAGAGCTGGGACCAATGTAACAAGGCCTACCATAAGTAACACACTATGCCACCATGGACTCAGATCCTGCAGTGCCAGACGTGTCCCACTGCTTAAGCCAGTACATGTCCGGGCCCGTCTGAAGTTTGCTAGAGAGCATTTGGATGATCCAGAGGAGTTTTGGGAGAATGTCCTATGGTCTGATGAAACCAAACTGGAACTGTTTGGTAGAAACACAACTTGTCGTGTTTGGAGGAAAAAGAATACTGAGTTGCATCCATCAAACACCATACCTACTGTAAAGCATGGTGGTGGAAACATCATGCTTTGGGGCTGTTTCTCTGCAAAGGGGCCAGGACGACTGATCCGGGTACATGAAAGAATGAATGGGGCCATGTATCGTGAGATTTTGAGTGCAAACCTTCTTCCATCAGCAAGGGCATTGAAGATGAAACGTGGCTGGGTCTTTCAACATGACAATGATCCAAAGCACACCACCAGGGCAACGAAGGAGTGGCTTCGTAAGAAGCATTTCAAGGTCCTGGAGTGGCCTAGCCAGTCTCCAGATCTCAACCCTATAGAAAACTTTTGGAGGGAGTTGAAAGTCCGTGTTGCCAAGCGAAAAGCCAAAAACATCACTGCTCTAGAGGAGATCTGCATGGAGGAATGGGCCAACATACCAACAACAGTGTGTGGCAACCTTGTGAAGACTTACAGAAAACGATTGACCTCTGTCATTGCCAACAAAGGATATATTACAAAGTATTGAGATGAAATTTTGTTTCTGACCAAATACTTATTTTCCACCATAATATGCAAATAAATTGTTAAAAAAACAGACAATGTGATTTTCTGGATTTTTTTTCTCAGTTTGTCTCCCATAGTTCAGGTCTACCTATGATGTAAATTACAGACGCCTCTCATCTTTTTAAGTGGTGGAACATGCACTATTGCTGACTGACTAAATACTTTTTTGCCCCACTGTATATATGTGTCTCACTGACATATATAGATAGATAGATAGACAGTATTTATGTTTTTACGATTTTTTGAGAACATGGATCCATTGTATGTCCGTATGTCGGTTTTGCAAGCCTGCGTGAAAGTCTCGCCATACGGATGCCATACGGATGTCACACGGATGTCAAATGGAAAAACGCATCCTCGCAGTGCACACGGATCACTGTTTTGTTAACATTTGTGCGATTCTCGTCCGTGAAAAACGGACCGATTTTTAATACATTGTGTGTGTCCCCGGCCTTAGGATTGCTACTTCCTATAGGTAGCGCTAGAGTTCTAGTCCTCTTCCTCACAAGAGACAAAACCCTACGAGGGGGGGAGGGGGGTTGGAACGTCCAATAAATTTATGTCATGGGTTTGGAGTAAAGGAGAAAAGAAGAGGAGAAAAATAGTACAGAGCGAAGGCTTGTTGGGTGTGTTTCTACGCACGTTTATTAACAACTAGATGGCAGCCCGATTCTAAAGAATCGGGAGTCTAGAATCCATATATACTTTATTTATTCAAATGTAAGAATAATACAATTAATAAATAATAGTAAGAAAGAACAAAAAATGGCTGCACTCACCAGCTCTTGACAATTATTGTTATTTAAGGTACAGTTACACAGGATCCATGAACATGCTTATGAGGGGAGGGATGAAAGACATCAGACGACAACTTTGCGTGTTTGAATGCAGATATTAATAAATAGGCAGTTTATATTGCAGAGAAATTGCTGGGCAATAATGGACAATGTCCTTACGTGGCAAATAATAGAGCAATATACCCAATGTGGCAAAGAAGAGGTTAATAAACGGCAGTCTCTCAGTATAACAGTCAGTGAATAATAGGCAGTATATGGAGAAAACACCAAACAAAAGTTCAAAATTGGTGTGAAAATGTCACTGAACCACTTCACAACTAAATATATATAGTTTTGGTAAATGGTATTATCATTTTTTTGACGAAATTCGGCAGGAGCTTGAAGAGCAACGTCACTGGGCCCGCCTCCACGCAGTAGAAACTTGCTGTGAGGTAAAAATTCAAAAATCACACCAAGATGGCGGGCGGAGTGTGTCACAGTACGGCACGTTTCTGATTGGTCGCTCGCAGCAGGCGGCAACCAATCAGACACTGGACACTGTTGACGTCACTTATCTCCGGACATTAGCTCCGGACATTAGCTCCGGACATTAGCTCCGGACATTATCTCCGCACATTAGCTCCGGACATTAGCTCCGGACATTAGCTCCGGACAAAGCCACGGAAGTTGGCACAAATTGCAGGAAGTAGTATTCTAGGCAATTAATCTCCGGACATTAGCTCCGGACATTAGCTCTGGACATTAGCTCCGGACATTAGCTCCGGACAAAGCCACGGAAGTTGGCACAAATTGCAGGAAGTAGTATGCTAGGCAATTATATATTAGATTCTTTTAAGTGATCATGTCAATTCTTTTGACGAGCAAATCGCAGCAAAACATATGTTTTTGATGAGATTTATGCATCAAAACTACACACAAAAAAATCCCACCCCATAGTATCAAAAGTGTGTCAAAGCAGCATGTTACAGAAACTGAGTCAAAAAAGTGTGTCTGTAAGGCCTCTTTCACACTTCAGTCTTTTGGCGTCAGTTTGAAAAAGCCATTTTCGTCAAATAGCGGATCCGCCATTTTTATTTGGCAGATCCGCTTTTTTCCCAGACTTGCATTAGTAACGGATTGTGGCGGATGGTCGTCCGTTCCATCCGCCATGTTACGGATCCGTCGAAATTTGGTGGACGTCGTCTAGACATTGACGGACATTGCAACGTTTTTTGTCTGCGTTGAAATGGTGGTTCGCGTCCGCCATTTCCTAGAATGGCCGCCTATGGGAGACGGATCCGTCGTGTCATTTGGCGGATCCGTCGCCCCAATCCGCTTTTTCAATTGAACATGCTCCAAAAAGTAGATACTTTTCCCAGGTACACGGATGCGTCAAAAAAACGGATCCGTTACAACCGTTCTCTCAACAATTTTGACGGATCCGTCAAGATGTCAGAGCAGACTGACGCCAAACAACTGAAGTGTGAAAGAAGCCTAAGAAACGTCAGGACATGTTCACACAGAGTTTTCCGACAAGGCTAAAAAAGTCCACATAAAAAAAAAAATTGCTACTAAAAGACAATTTTTTTTTTAGTGCAGATTTTGACTCTCATAATGTGGAAATTACTGTGCCTGAACATCTGGTTCTTGCCTGTGAATGAGGCCGGGGCAGGTGCAGAAGATGGACAACATGTAAGCATACCCTAATGCTGACAGTCCACAGCGCAGATGTTCCCACAAAGCATAAAGTGCCCGATTCATTATTGCAATTGCATATATTTTTGCTTTAAAAAGACACAAAAAGATAGAAAGAACATTGAGTTTTTTACAACAATTTTTTTTTTACCTGAACTTCTGTGGCACATCGCAAGTAACACCGATTCCAGAGCCGAACCCAGGGCCCAGCACACAAGGGAAGTAGAAGGTCTGCTGTGGGATGCTCTGAGGACACATTGCTCCTGAATAGTTTCTCTTCCTCCAGTAAGCTTTCTAATGACTGGGAGCGGCGCCCCCCTCTCTTTGACACTGTGATGCTTTTCCTTGGGAAGAACGGAGACTGTAACACGAGCGCACCTTTGGAGAGGAGATACATGCTGCAGGGGTCGGTCCCTTCCAACTTAAAGAAGGAGAGAACGCAATACGTGAGTTGGTGGAAAAGTCAGGTACCTGAAAAGTGAAGTGGATATCCCACAAAAACAATTATAACCTATCCCCAAGATGGTGGAGTGATCACTGGGACCCCAACCCAGGGCTCCGTAGTCGGGTAAGCAAAATATCAGACTACAATTCCTCAATTTCACTGACTCTGACTCCAAAGCACTGGTCATGACTGAGCATAAGTACATAAAGTGCAGCAAAGATTCATCTCAGCTAAAAGCTCAGATCTTTAAATCAGGAACAGAACAGACATTTATAGGACATTTCATAACCTTTCCAAATTCTTAAGGAAAAAAAATGTACAGCACATCCTGCATTGTAACATAGTAACATAGCAAGGCCTAAAAAAGACATTTGTCCATCCAGTTCAGCCTATATTCCGTCAGAATGAATCCCCAGATCTACATCCTTCTAATGAACCTAATAACTGTAAGATACAATATTGTTCCGCTCCAGGAAAACATCCAGGCATCTCTTGAACCCCTCAACTGAGTTCATCATCACCACCTCCTCAGGCAAGGAATTCCAGATTCTCACTGCCCTAACAGTAAAGAGTCCTCTTCTATGTTGGTGGACAAACCTTCCCTCCTCCAGATGCAGAGAATGCCCCCTTGTGACCATTATCTTCTTTGGTTTAAACAGATCCTCGGAGAGATATTTGTATAGTCCCCTTATATACTTACTAGATGGAGGCCCGATGCTATCGCATCGGGAGGGCGGTAATCTCACGATGGGGGCAGGCATGCGTCGCTGTTGTTGCCTAATGGCATCCTGTGATAATCTAATGACTTTTGCATCAGGGGACTCATGTGCTTGACACCTACGCTTACATGCATCGTTTTTGTCCCAGCGATGCTGTTGCTGTTTAAGGCCATGTTCACACAGTGCGTTTTTTACCGCGGAACCGCGGCGGTTTTGCCGCTGCGGTTCCGCAGCTGTTTTCCATGCAGGGTACAGTACACTGTACCCTATGGAAAACAGGACACACTGTGCACATGGTCCGGAAATTGTAAAAAAAAAGACGCGCTGAATAGCTCCCGGAAAAAAGAAGGAGCATGTCAATTCTTTTTCCGGAGCCGCAGCGGTTCTGCACCCATAGACCTCCATTGTGAGGTCCAAACCGCAGTAAAACCCGCAGATCAAAAATATATCTGCGGGTTTTACTGCGGTTTGATGTGCAGAACCGCTGCAGCAGGAAGTGCGGGGAGCGGGCGGAAGTGTGTGGGCGGAGTGTGGCTGCCCCCCCCGTGTTCCGATCCCGCCCCCCGTGCTCCGATGCCCCCCCCCAGTGCTCCGATGCCCCCCCCCCAGTGCTCTGATGCCCCCCCCGTGCCCTAATCTCCCCCCCTTATACTCACCCGGCGTCCCGGTGTCCGTCCGGCCGTCTTCTCCCTGGGCGCCGCCATCTTGCAAAATGGCGGGCGCATGCGCAGTGCGCCCGCCGAATCTGCCGGCCGGCAGATTCGTTCCAAAGTGCATTTTGATCACTGAGATATAACCTATCTCAGTGATCAAAATAAAAAAATAGTAAATGACACCCCCCCCCCCTTTGTCACCCCCATAGGTAGGGACAATAAAAAAAAATAAAGAATTTTTTTTTTTTTTTTTTTCACTAAGGTTAGAATAGGGGTAGGGGTAGGGTTAGGGGTAGGGTTAGGGTTAGGGTTAGGGTTAGGGTTAGGGGTAGGGTTAGGGGTAGGGTTAGGGTTAGGGGTAGGGTTAGGGGTAGGGTTAGGGGTAGGGTTAGGGGTAGGGTTAGGGGTAGGGTTAGGGTTAGGGTTAGGGGTAGGGTTAGGGGTAGGGGTAGGGTTAGGGTATTTTCAGCCATTTTAACCCTAAAAAAATTCCTAGAAAACACACAGACTCTGGCTAGAAAACTGCATCAAAAAAACGCATCAAAAAACGCATCAAAAAACGCATCAAAAACGGACCAAAAAAGGACCAAAAAAAGGACCTGCGTTTTCTGCCAAGAGCTGCAGTTTTTTAAAAAACAGTCAGGAAAAAAAAAGGATGGAAATCCTGAACGTGTGAACATACCCTAAGAGTCTCATTTTCCCTTTGTTGCCTTCAACGTTGTGCCTTTGCTGCTTTCCTTTCATTGTCATTGGCGTACTTTTTAGGAGGAGCCATGTTGGCGTTGATATTTGCTTTTTAAAGGGGTTTTCCCACTAACAAAATTTCATTTTAAAAATTGTCTGTGTCTGACCGTGTACCGCATATACCACTGTTCCTGGCCAGGGGATGAAGCAAAAGACAATACTGAAATTACAGCAGGAGATTGCAGAGGATACATTTTGTGAGGTAAAAAAATTTTTAAAAACAGTCAGTGAAATATTTTACCTCACAAAATGAATCCACTGTGATCCCCTGCTGTAATGTCAGTATTGTCTTTTGCTTCCTCCCCTGCCCTGGAGATGTGGTATGCTCCGTACACGGTCAGACACAGACAATTTTTTAAAATGTACTTTCGTTCATGGGAAAACTCCTTTAATGTGACCGGCTTCCTCTGTCTGTAGACATGTTGCACATCTGCCACCGGGATCAGCCCAATGATTAACTGCACCTGCACGTAATTCGCGCAAGTGCAGTAAATCAGAACGCTGCCATCTTTGTGCAGATAGCGGCGCTCACATTAAAACTGAGTATGCGCTCCTCCTGTACAAAGATGGCGGCAGTTAGTGAATCATTCGGCTGATAACGGCGGCGGCGTGTTCGCGACGATGTTCCGCTGGTGGTACCGTGCAAGAGGCTGCATGAGAGTGTGAATGTGAGAGAGTCTGAGAGTGTGAATGTGTGTGGTACATACGGTGTATAGAGTGTGTGTGTGTGTGTGTGGTGCGACGGTGTTCCGCTGGAGGTACCGCGCAATAGGTTGGTACCAGCAGCAGTTTCCATATCAAGACACCCATCACTTGAGTGTCCCAATATGGCGGTCGGTGAACTTCCTCCTCTTGGAATTCTGGGATACGGTAACAACTGGACAGAACAGGAAATTAAAACATTACAAGGCAATTATATAAATAGATACATGGTTATTAGATCACCCCTCAGTCGTCTTTTTTCTAGACTAAATAATCCTAATTTTGCTAATCTCTCTGGATATTTTAGTTCCCCCATCCCTTTTATTAATTTTGTGGTCCTCCTTTGTACTCACTCTAGTTCCATTATATCCTTCCTGAGCACCGGTGCCCAAAACTGTACACAGTACTCCATGTGCGGTCTAACCAGAGATTTGTACAGAGGCAGTATAATGCTCTCATCATGTGTATCCAGACCTCTTTTAATGCACCCCATGGTCCTGTTTGCCTTAAAAGCCGCTGCCTGGCACAGGCTGCTCCAGGTAAGTTTATCATTAACTAGGATCCCCAATTCCTTCTCCATGTTAGATTTATCCAGTGGTTTCCCATTCAGTGTGTAATGGTGATATTGATTCCTTCTTCCCATGTGTATAACCTTACATTTATCATTGTTAAACCGCATCTGCCACCTTTCGGCCCAAGTTTCCAACTTATCCAGATCCATCTGTAGCAGAATACTATCTTCTCTTGTATTGACTGCTTTACATAGTTTTGTATCAGCTGCAAATATCGATATTTTACTGTATAAACCTTCTACCAGATCGTTAATACATATGTGGAAGAGAATAGGTCTGGTCACAGCAACCCAGTTAGAGTATATCTATATATATAATTGTCTAAGGGGTAGTTCCGTCTTTCTGTCTGCGACTTCTGTCACGCAAATCCTGCGTCGCTGATTGGTCTCGCCAGCTGCCTGTCCTGGCTGCCGCGACCAATCAGCGATGGGCATAGTCCTGCCGAGAATTAGTCCTTCCCTACTCCCGTCCAGTCAGTGCCCACACAGGGTTAATGACAGCTTTAACGGACCGCGTTATGCCGCGGGTAATGCACTCCATTAACGCCGCTATTAACCCTGTGTGACCAACCTTTTACTATTGATGCTGCCTATGCAGCATCAAAAGTAAAAAGATCTAATGTTAAAAATAATAAAAAAACAAAAAACCTGCTATTCTCACCTTCCGTCGTCCACCGAGCCACACACGCCTGTCGCCGGCTTCTGTTCCCAGAGATGCATTGCGAAATTACCCAGAAGACTTAGCGGTCTCGCGAGAACGCTACGTCATCTGGGTAATTTCGCAATGCATCCTGGGAACGGAAGCTGGTGGCAGCCATGGGCGCATGGACACAGCTTTGCTGGACCCCGGTTGGTGAGTATATAACTATTTTTTATTTTAATTATTTTTGTTAACAGGGATATGGTGCCACACTGCTGTATACTACATGGGCTGCGTTATATACTGCATGGCTGCTATATACTACGTGGGCAGTGTTATATACTATGTGGGCAATGTTATTGGCTGCGTGGCTGCGTGGCCTGTATTAAGACATCGGGTATTCAAAAATATGTTGTGGCCTGTGCTATATACTATGTGGCTGCTATATACATACATACATATTCTAGAATACCCGATGCGTTAGAATCGGGCCACCATCTACTACCATTTATAACCACCCTCTGCTTTCTATCACTAAACCAGTTATTTACCCATTTACACACATTTTCCCCCAAACCCAGCATTCTCATTTTGTGTACCAACCTCTTGAGTGGCACGGTATCAAACGCTTTGGAGAAATCAAGATATACCTTTTACTACTGTATTCAATTTATTAGACATTTTAGAAGTCAGAGTCGGTCCATTTTACACCAACTCAGACTCCACCAAAATGGACACAGACTCCGACTCCACAGCCCAAACCCTACATAATAATATATAGGAGGGCCAGAGCCTCTCTACCTGAGGAGTTTGAAAGTAGTGGTGGTCCTACAGTGGGATGTAAAAGTTTGGGCACCCCTGGTCAAAATTACTATTATTGTGAAAAGTTAAGCAATTTGAAGATTAAATGATCTCTAAAGGGTTAAAGATGACACATTTCCTTTGTATTTTAGGCAAAAAAAAAAATTATATATATACAGTGGGGCAAAAAAGTATTTAGTCAGTCAGCAATAGTGCAAGTTCCACCACTTAAAAAGATGAGAGGCGTCTGTAATTTACATCATAGGTAGACCTCAACTATGGGAGACAAACTGAGAAAAAAAAATCCAGAAAATCACATTGTCTGTTTTTTTATCATTTTATTTGCATATTATGGTGGAAAATAAGTATTTGGTCAGAAACAAAATTTCATCTCAATACTTTGTAATATATCCTTTGTTGGTAATGACAGAAGTCAAACGTTTTCTGTAAGTCTTCACAAGGTTGCCACACACTGTTGTTGGTATGTTGGCCCATTCCTCCATGCAGATCTCCTCTAGAGCAGTGATGTTTTTGGCTTTTCGCTTGGCAACACGGACTTTCAACTCCCTCCAAAGGTTTTCTATAGGGTTGAGATCTGGAGACTGGCTAGGCCACTCCAGGACCTTGAAATGCTTCTTACGAAGCCACTCCTTCGTTGCCCTGGCGGTGTGCTTTGGATCATTGTCATGTTGAAAGACCCAGCCACGTTTCATCTTCAATGCCCTTGCTGATGGAAGGAGGTTTGCACTCAAAATCTCATGATACATGGCCCCATTCATTCTTTCATGTACCCGGATCAGTCGTCCTGGCCCCTTTGCAGAGAAACAGCCCCAAAGCATGATGTTTCCACCACCATGCTTTACAGTAGGTATGGTGTTTGATGTATGCAACTCAGTATTCTTTTTCCTCCAAACACGACAAGTTGTGTTTCTACCAAACAGTTCCAGTTTGGTTTCATCAGACCATAGGACATTCTCCCAAAACTCCTCTGGATCATCCAAATGCTCTCTAGCAAACTTCAGACGGGCCCGGACATGTACTGGCTTAAGCAGTGGGACACGTCTGGCACTGCAGGATCTGAGTCCATGGTGGCGTAGTGTGTTACTTATGGTAGGCCTTGTTACATTGGTCCCAGCTCTCTGCAGTTCATTCACTAGGTCCCCCCGCGTGGTTCTGGGATTTTTGCTCACCGTTCTTGTGATCATTCTGACCCCACGGGGTGGGATTTTGCGTGGAGCCCCAGATCGAGGGAGATTATCAGTGGTCTTGTATGTCTTCCATTTTCTAATTATTGCTCCCACTGTTGATTTCTTCACTCCAAGCTGGTTGGCTATTGCAGATTCAGTCTTCCCAGCCTGGTGCAGGGCTACAATTTTGTTTCTGGTGTCCTTTGACAGCTCTTTGGTCTTCACCATAGTGGAGTTTGGAGTCAGACTGTTTGAGGGTGTGCACAGGTGTCTTTTTATACTGATAACAAGTTTAAACAGGTGCCATTACTACAGGTAATGAGTGGAAGAAAGAGGAGACTCTTAAAGAAGAAGTTACAGGTCTGTGAGAGCCAGAAATCTTGATTGTTTGTTTCTGACCAAATACTTATTTTCCACCATAATATGCAAATAAAATGTTAAAAAAACAGACAATGTGATTTTCTGGATTTTTTTTTCTCAGTTTGTCTCCCATAGTTGAGGTCTACCTATGATGTAAATTACAGACGCCTCTCATCTTTTTAAGTGGTGGAACTTGCACTATTGCTGACTGACTAAATACTTTTTTGCCCCACTGTATATATATATATATATATATATATATATATATATATATATATACACTGTATATATTTTATTTTAATCTTTTACTTTTACAAAATTTCAAAAAGGGAAATGGGTTGATGCAAAAGTTTGGTCACCCTGCATGGTTAGTACCTAGTAACACCCCTTTTTGCAAGTATCACTGCAAACGATTTTTGCAGCGAGACAAGAGTCTTTCAATTCTTGTTTGAGGGATTTTCATCCATTCTTCCTTGGAGAATTCTTCCAGTAGTGTGAGATTCCTGGATTCCTGGGTGGTCTTGCATGTACTGCTATTTTGAGGTCTAGCCTCAGAGTTTCAATGATGTTCAGATAAGGGGACTATGAGGGCCATTGTAAAACCTTCAGCTTGCAACTTTTGAGGTTGCCTATTGTGGTTTTTAACCTGTGTTTAGGATCATTATCCATTTGTAGAAGCCAACATCCTCTTTTCACCGTCAGCTTTTTTACAGATGGTGTTATGTTTGTATCAATAATTTGTTGAAATTTCATTGAATCCATTCCAACTGTGAAGTGTTCCTCGTGCCATTGGCTGCAACACAACCCCAAAGCATGATTGAACGCCCCCCCCCCCCATGCTTAATGGTTGGCGAGATGTTATTTTCCTGAAATTCTGTGCCCTTTGTTCTCCACACATACCTTAGATCCCTGTGGCCAAAGAGTTCTATTTTAACCTCATCGGTCCAAAGAACTTGTTTCCAAAATGCATCAGGCTTGTTCAGATGTTCTTTTGCATACTTCTGACATTGAATTTTATGGTTAGGATGCAGGCAAAGTTTTCTTCTGATGATTCTTCCATGAAGGCCATATTTGTGCAGGTGTTTCTGAACAGTAGAACAATGTACCACCACTCCAAAGTCTGCTAAATCTTTCTGAAGGTCTTTTGCTGTCAAGCGGAAGATCTGATTTGCCTCTGTAGCAATCCTATGAGCAGCTCTTGCTGAAATTTTTCTTGGTCTTCCAGACCTTATCTTGACCTCGACTGTTTACTGCTATTCCTTAATTACATTCCAAACTGAGGAAAGGGTAACTTGAAAACACTTTGCTATTTTCTTATAGCCTTCTCCTGCTTTGTGGGCCTCCACCATTTTCATTTCCAAAGTGCTTGGCAGTTGCATAGATGAACCCATGACTGCTGTTTTTGGCACAAGGTAAGAGGAGGCTGGTTTTTATAAAGCTGGGAAATTTGCATCACCTGACTTTTCCTAACGATGATAGTGAACAAGCCATAACCCTAACAGGGTAATTATGGTCTGAAACCTTGGTCAGCGTTATCTGACCAAACACATCTCCAAGTGTGCCCAAACTTTTGCACAGGCCCATTTTCCGTTTTGTAATTTTTTCAATGTAAAAGATGAAAAAACTTTTTTTTGGCCTAAAATACAAAGGAAATGTGTTATCTTTAACTTTATGCCTTTTAGAGATCATTTCATCTTCAACTAGCTTAATTGTTCACAATAACAGTGATTTTGACCAGGGGTGCCCAAACTTTTACATCAAACCGTACATGTATCAAAAAACAGAGTACTGTATGGAGAGAAACTGCGCAAGATAGACCACCACTCCATTCAATCTCTCCAGGAATGATAGGCTTTGGACCACTGTTTTAATGATTCTTGGAGTCCTAATGATCACACAATTGGTTATAAATAGTGATGAGCGAATATACTCGTTACTCTAGATTTCTCGAGCATGCTCGGGGGTCCTCCGAGTATTTTTTAGTGCTCGGAGTTTTAGTTTTTCTTGCCGCAGCTAAATGATTTACATCTGATAGCCAGCTTAAGTACATGTGGGGATTCCCTAGCAACCTGGCAACCCCCACATGTACTTTTGCTGGCTAACAGATGTAAATCATTCAGCTGAGGCAATGAAAACTAAATCTCCGAGCAGTAAAAAATACTCGGAGGACCCCTGAGCGTGCTCGAGAAATCTCGAGTAACGAGTATATTCGCTCATCACTAGTTATAAATATTTTTGTGGGCTACCGCTTTCATATTTAAACCCTAAAAATTATTTCTGAAAGGGCTGAGACTGCTTAAGAAGTATAAATAGTCGCTCTCACCGATTCCACCATAGCTCCTAGTCTGACAGTTTTCCAGTTCTTTCTGATTACTATTTTGTGACCCCAAACTGGAAACGCCTGTCAGTCAATCAGTGGCTGATGAGGGTCACCTCTGCAACCAACCAGTGGCTGGGGAGTTTCACCTCTGTGGCCAACCAGTGGGGCCTGGGACACCACTGTGGGCCAATGAGTAGCTTGGAGGATTCACCCTGAGGCCAACCAGTGGCTGAGAAGGGTCACTGCTGTGGCCAACCAGTGGCTTGGGAGGGTCACCTCTGCGGCCAACCAGTGGCTGAGCAGGCATTTCTAATCTGTGCCTGAAGAGGATCACCACTGTGGCCAATCAGAGGCTGAGCAGGTATTTCCAATAAATGACTGAGGAGGGTAACCCCTTTGGCGAGTGATTGGCTGAGTGAGCATTTCCAATCAGTAGCTGAGCAGGGTCACTGCTGCGGCCAATCAATTGCTGGAGAGGGTCACCACTGCTGCCAATCAGTAACTGAGGAGGATTACCAATGGGGTCAAGCAGTAGCTGAAGAGAGTCACTGCAGAGACCAATCAGTTGCTGAGAAGGGTCACCTCTGTGGCCAGTGATTGGCTGAGCGAGCATTTCTGCCCATTTCTATGATGTCAAGGTGCTAAACAGTCAGAGGCCTTATAGGAACAATTTTACTCAGCTGGACAACCTCTTTCCAAGCCGCACTTCAGTAAGCAGAGATATGAGGAACTGTTGTTGGTTCTCTATTACCCCGGCCCTCACCTTGTCAGCGTTGTGCATGAGTCCATTGCCGTTCAGTGCTTCTTGTTCCCTGACGCGATACATGGGATTATGGAACTGCTGCCTACGTGACTGGCGGTAGAACATACTCCACTCCCAGACCGTCGGTGGAGACTCCTTCACCTCTTCCACTGACTTGTAGTCTCCATTCAGTAGTATCTTCTCTCGCACAATGTCCCTCCAGCCATTTACTGGGGTGTAAGTCTGGCTAGACGAGTGCCGCTGAAATGAAATGACAGATATTGGGGCATTGCATCTAGAAAAGTGTAGTACTAGGACATGTGGTATTACCTGGCTCCCTCTGATACGGTCCCAGGGGCTGTTATGGGTGAAGGTACTGCAGAACAGGTTATATGTGCTGTCATATAGAGCCAGGAGATAGGACTCTGTGAACTCGAAGGCAGTCGGGAACTGCTGGAGACACTGCCAGACACAGTCCAGGAACAGCAGAAACACCGCGGACTGTGAGATAGAGAGGATAATTCGTGCTTGGTGTCATTTTGTGGACACTATCAGAGTGTCAGGATTTGAGCACGTCCATTTTTATATCATTCTCGTAAAACGTAATGGTCACTCACTTCTTCTTTGTCTGATTGCTTGAAGTGATTGATCCTTTGCATGAAGGGATGTCCGGCCGATACCCACTCCTTCTGAACCAAGCTCTGGAAGCCGGGTAAAGTTCTGGCATGAGGATCCGATAACAACTGTACCAGCGACGTCAACACACAGTTTATATCCCGGTCTTCGGGCTCTGTGGTGTGACAGCGAGAGGCAAGACGATCAGTCATCAGCATACTCTGCGCTTATCAATAGATGGGGCCTCCTCTCTCAAAAAGTCTATGGGGATGGAAACTGGACAGAACCAGCGTACCAGTGCAGTGCACCACCACATGGCTCACCAGAAAGGTGCAGCACCCCAGCATGCACCAGGGAGAGGTACCACCACTAGACGTGGTAATGATGGGCACACCCCAGAGGACATCATTAAGCTCAAACCCAGTTTTTTTGGCAGAGTGAGGATACTGTAAAGCTGTTTTCCTCAAACTCCAATCATGTTTTTGCATTGATCTGTGTCTACAATATGTGAACACATCCCTAAGACCCATATAAACAGACCGATATTTGAGAACGAACATTCCAAGCTATTTCCATATTATAAGCCTTACTAAATGGGTCTTCAGTAGACTCGTCAATCCGGTTATTCTAGGGAGTAGCTTACCTTGAAGGACAATGGATCTATTCCGTTCACTCAGCAACATGGACAATTCGCTGGCTTTCTTCAGACATGACCTGCAATGAAGATTCAGTGCATGGATATATGTAATACATATAGTAATGCCATATTCAGACCCATCACAATATAACTCTTCTTATATTGTAGGAATAGGACAGACAGTTCTGGCAAGGTGACAGTCTACTGCTTTCATGTGCTGGAATCCTTGCTTGTCTTAGCAGAGCGTACCTAATTGTGGACTAGAGTAGCGCTGAAGAACAAAGCTATAAGATGGAAAGCAACCCCAGAGATGGATAATGTGAAACTGGTAGTAATGCTGCATAGTAAATGGTTGCTGTATTCTCTGACAACTTTATCTCATGTGATGCATACAGTGATAGACAATCTGCTAACTGCTTTATTTATAAATTTTGCCGTCTTCCTCCCAAAAAGCCTTCTAAACTGACAGCCAGTAGGTGACGCTCTACTGTGTAACGTGCTGTTTACTGTCTGCTATCAATTGTAATCCGTCTCTAGCAGAACAGAGCCCGAGATGGATTTAAAGACATGGGGGTGAGTCTTTATTCCCTACAGGAAGCAGGGCTGAGACTTTGTCTCACTACAGGAAGCAGTAGCGGGTCTGTGTCCCCCTACAGGAAGCAGTGCTGAGTCTTTGTCCCCTACAGGAAGTGGCATCAGGTCTTTGCCACCCTACAGGAAGCAATGGCAGGTCTTTGTCCCTTTAGAAGAAGTGGTAACAGGTCTTTGTCCACTTACAAGTAACTGGTTGGGCCTTAGTCCCTCTACAGGAAGTGGGGTGGATCTTTTCCCTTCTACAAGAAGCGGGGGTAGACCCCTGTCCCCTTATTCAGGGCTGTCAAACTCAAATACGCAGAAGGCCAACATTAAAAGCTTGGACAAAGTCGTGGGCCAACTTTGATATTTATTAACAAAAATGTCTACAATTGGGGAAGTTTTTCCTTATAATCAAATATAACGACAAATCTTTTCATATGGAAACAAAGTTAAAGGGGTGTCTTACTAACAAAGTACATTTTAATTAATATATCTTAGTATATTTTTTAATAATGTAATGTTATGTAATTGCAGTAAAAAGGAATCGCCTAATTTAAATAAGTAATAACAAGGGATAAAAAACCTTGAATAATGCAGATAATAAAGTATAATGTCAACAATAGTGCCCCCTAAACACTGTAAGACATCCCACAGTGAATTCCTCCACAGTACCCTCCACATACAGTGTATGATGACCTTACTCTACCACCCCCAGCAAACCCCATCACAGTATGATTCCCCAACTGTTATCCCCTCACAGTATAATGGACTCTACATAGTCCTCCATACAGTATAATGGCCCTACATAGTCCTCCATACAGTATAATGGCCCCACATAGTCCTCCATACAGTGTATTGGGCCTGCATTGCCTTCCATAAAGTATAATTGGCCCCACATAGTGCTCCATACAATATAATGGCCCCACATAGTGCTTTGTACAGAATAATGTGCCAACATAGTCCTCCAGAAAGTATAATGGGCACTGCATTGGCTTCCTTTCAGAATAATGAGCCCCAGATAGTGCTCCATACAGTATAATGGCCCCATATAGTCCTCCATACAGTATGAACCCTGCATTGCCTTCCAATCAGTATAATGGTCCCAAATAGTGATCATACAGTATAATGACCCCATATAGTACTCCATACAATATAATGGGTCCAGATGGTCCTTCATACAGTATAATGGACAATGCATTGCCTTCCATACAATATAATAGCTCCATATAGTGTCCCATACAGTATAATGGACCCACATAGTGCTCTTTTCAATATAATGGGCCCACATAGTCCTCCATACAGTATAATGGGCCCTGCATTGCCTTCCATGCAGTATAATAGCTCCATACAGTGCCCCATATAATATAATGGACCCATATAATGCTCCATACAGTATAATGGACCCACATAGTGCTCCATACAGTATAATGGGCTCCACATAAAAAAAAACCTCTCCTTGTTCCCCTGCTGCTCCAGTCTCTCCATGGTGCAAAGCGGGCACCTTGTAATGACTTAATCGCTCCCACTGTGCTGAGACATCAGACGCAGAGGGAGAATGATGGCGGAAGAAGCGTCAGCTGACGGCTCCCTCTTCCATCATTGCTGTCGAGTGTATGGGCATCAAAGATGCAATAAAGTTGAAAGTGTGATGCTAGGCGGTGAGCCACTTGGCGTTGCAGGCCAAATATACTCACCCTGTGGGCTAGATTTGGCCTGCGGGCCAGAGTTTGACATGTAGCATTGGTGGGTCTTTGTTATCCTACATGTAGTGGGGGCGGGTCTGTTATCCTACATGAAGCAGGGGTTGCTCTTTGTTACCCTACGTGAAGTGGGTCTTTGGTACCCTACATATAGTGGGGGCGGGTCTTTGTTACCCTACATGGAGCTGTGGTGGCTCCTTGTTACCCTACATGTAGCGGTGGTGGCTCCTTGTTACCCTACATGTAGCGGTGGTGACTCCTTGTTACCCTACATGTAGCGGTGGTGGCGCCTTGTTAGCCTACATGTAGCGTGGGGGGCTCTTTGTTACCCTACATATAGCGGGAGTGGCTCTTTGTTACCCTACATGTAGTGGGGGAGGGTCTTTGTTAACCTACATGATGCAAGGGATGGTCTTTATTACCCTACATGATTGGCGGGCGGGTCTTTGTTACCCTAGATGTATCATGATTACAATATAAGTTAAAAAAATGGGCTTCCAAAAGCGCTGCCAAAGATGTAGTGACCGTTTTCTTTTCTTATTAAAATTATTTTTATTAGGCTACGCTTTGCAGAGCCGGTCCAGCTCCTTCATCAGGCTGATACAGACTGAGTACCACATGCCGTCACTTATACTATCCATAATGACATCGCAAATCCTCACTGATCGGTGTTATCTACATTCATTGAGACCATCAGGTGACAGGGTGGATAGTCTGACTATCCAATATGACTCCCTGTTCATCAGATTCTGGAACCTATTGGATGTGTTGTGTTGTGATCTGTTCTAGGAGGGTGAGTTTCAGATAATTGGGATCTTTCCTGTGATCAGTGAGGAAATGCTTGGACAAACTACGTGTAATAATACCATTCAGTATATTGTATCTATGACTATTCATTCTGTTGTGAACTGCTTGCGTCATGCGACCCACATACAAAAGAGTACAGTCACACTGTAACAATAAGTCACATAATTGGTGTAACAGTTTAATGATTGATTAATAGGGAAAATTCCCCCTGTGACTGTGGATGAGAATATTGTACATACGTAATTTATCATATTATAACTGAGACATTTTGTTCCCCCACAGCCGCCACACCACACTGCAGGAAACCTCTGATGTAGGTCTGTGTTAGGGGTCCTTGTGTGCAGTGAGTTAGGAGGACTTCTCATCTGATGTAGTTGGGTGCATACGCCCAGGTGATTTTGCGTGCAGAGGAGTAGTGAGCGCATAATCACTGCCAAGTGTTCAGCGATTCTCACAGCTGACACATGGCACTCAATGCCAGGAGCAGTGCCCGCTCTGCTCCCAGCAGTTTAACCCCCTAAATGCTGCGATTGTTGAGACATGGCACCCTCAAACCAGTCCCTCAAAATTTGAACTCCAATATGGCACTTCTTCCCTTCTGAGCTTTGCTCTGTAACTCAAAAATAATTTTTGACCACATATGGGATATCGGTGTACAAATTTTGGGGTCCATTTTCTCCTTCTCTTTGTGAAACTGAAAACTTTGGGGGCTAAAACATTTTTGTGGAAAAATTTTTTCATTTTCACAGATCAACGTTGTAAAATTCTGTGAAGCACCTTGAAGGACCTAGTTTCAAAATGGGATTACTTGTGGTGGGGGGTTCCACTGTTTAGGCACATCAGAGGCTCTCCAAACATGGCATCACACCCGCAGACCATTCCTTCAAAGTCTGTGTTCCAAAACATCATCCTTTCCCTTCTGAGCCCTGTGGTTGCCCCAAACAGTAGTTTTCCCCCCACATATGGTGCATCGTACTACTTTAATGGGAAAAATTTGCTTTTTTATTTTCACAGCTCAACGTTGTAAACTTCTGTAAAGAACATGGGGGTTCAAAGTGCTCACCACACATCTAGATACATTCCTTGAGGGGTCTAGTTTCCAAAATGGTGTCACTTGTGGGGGGTTTCCACTGTTTGGGCACGTGAGATGCTCTCCAAATGTGACATGGCGTCCGCTAATTATTCCAGCTAATTTTGCATTCAAAAAGTCAAACGGTGCTCCTTCCCTTCTGAGCTCTGCCGTTCGCACAAACAGTAGTTTCTCCCTCATATGGGGTATCACTGTACTCAGGATAAATTTCACAACCAATTTCAGTGTCCATTTTCTCTTGTTACCCTTGTCAAAATAAAGAAATTTGGGTCTAAAGTAAAATTTTTGTGAAAAAAAGATAAATTTGTTCATTTCTTCTTTGCACATTGCTTCGGTTCCTGTAAAGCACCTGAAGGATTAATAAACTTCTTGAAAGTGGTTTTGAGCACCTTGAGGGGTGCAATTTTTAGAATGGTGTCAGTTTTGAGTACTTTCTCTCATATATACCCTTCAAAGGGACTTCAATTGTGAGGTGGTCCCTAAAAAAATATATATGGTTTTGTAAATTTTGTTGGAAAAATTAGAAATCGCTGGTCAACTTTCAACCCTTATAAATTCCTAACATAAAGAAATTATGGTTCAAAAATTGTGCCGATGTAAAGTAGACATGTGGGAAATGTTATTTATTAACTATTTTGTGGGACATAACACAAAGGGATAAGAATTAAAATTTGAAAATTACAAAATGTTCAAAATTTTCACCAAATTTCCATTTTTTTCACAAATAAACACAAGTCATATCAAACAAATTTCACCACTATGATGAAGTACAATATGTCACAAAAAAAAAACCAGTCTGTGAATCAGTGGGATCCATTGAAGCGTTCCAGAGTTATTACCTCAAAAAGTGACAGTGGTCAGAATTGTAAGATTTGTCCTGGTCACAAAAGTGAAAACAGGCTCTGGGTGAAGGGAATAAGATGAATTAGTTTTCATATGAACAGGGACCCTTGAAGCACGGCCGCCATCAGGGCATTACTGCCCTGACTGGCATATGGGGCCCGGTGGGCATAGGGGGCCGCATCGGGCCCTGTCTCATCTGCCTATCGGGCCCGGGCCCCAGCGACAGGCTTCTGACAGTACACTGAACCTGTCCAAAACTTTAGAAAAATGCTGACAGCACATAAGATATGGTGATGCAAGTCCTAGCTCCACTGGACCATATGGAAAGTGTACATACCAAAGTTGCAATGAAGGACAGCATCAGATCCGGGTGAAGTATCCAAAAAGAAGTTCCTTTATTATGCCATAAAAAATGCGACGTTTCGACCAAATAGGTCTTTTTCAAGCTTGAAAAAGACCTATTTGGTCGAAACGTCGCATTTTTTATGGCATAATAAAGGAACTTCTTTTTGGATACTTCATCCGGATCTGATGCTGTCCTTCACTGCAACTTTGGTAAGTACTCTGAACCTGTGTCTGAGACGCAGGTTCAATGTCCTCTGTTGCCTTGCGGGCCCGCAAGGCAACAGTTAAAGCCGCCAGCCAATCGGAGGCTGGCAGCTGACGTCAGCGCGCACGTCGCCGGCGTATGACATCATCGTCATTCGCCGGCGAGTCCACGATGAAATGCCTGGGATGGATGTCGGCACTGGACAGCGGGCAGGTAAGGTGTTTTTTTTTTTTTTACTGAATGCGGCAATCCCGGGGCATGATAAAGACAGGAGGGCAGGATGGGGGACACAGGGGCAGGAAAGAAAAGAACACAGGGGGTTTATGAAATCAGGGGGGCAGGAATGGAAACACTGGGGGCAGGAATGAAAACACTGGAGGCAGGAATGGAAACACCACAGGGGGCAGGAATGGAAACACCACAGGGGGCAGGAATGGAAACACCACAGGAGGCAGGAATGGAAACACCACAGGAGGCAGGAATGGAAGCACCACTGGGGCAGGAATGGAAACACCACAGGGGGCAGGAATGGAAACACCACAGAGGGCAGTAATGAAAACACTGGGGGCAGCAGTTAAAGCCGCCAGCCAACCGGAGGCTGGCAGTTGACATCAGCGCGCACGTCGCCGGCGTATAACGTCATCGTCATTCGTCGGCAAGTCCGCGCTGAAATGCCTTGGATGGATGTCGGCGCTGGACAGCGGCCAGGTAAGGTGTTTTTTTTTTACTGAATGCGGCAAGCCCGGGGCATGATAAAGACAAGAGGGCAGGATGGGGGACACAGGGACAGGAAAGAAAAGAACACAGGGGACAGGAATGAAAACACTGGGGGCAGGAATGTAAACACTGGGGGCAGGAATGGAAACACTGGGGGCAGGAATGGAAACACCACGGGGGCAGGAATGGAAACACTGGTGGCAGGAATGAAAACACTGGAGGCAGGAATGAAAACACTGGGGGCAGGAATGGAAACACCACAGGGGGCAGTAATGAAAACACTGGAAGCAGGAATGAAAACACTGGGGGCAGGAATGGAAACACCACAGGGGGGCAGGAATGAAAACAACAGGGGGCAGGATTGAAAACAACACAGGGGGACAGAATGTGTGACACGGGGCAGAATGTGAGACACAGGGGGCAGGTATGGAAACTACACAGGGGGGCAGAATTTGTGACAGGGGGCAGGATGTGAGACACAAGGGGCAGAATTTGTAACAGAGGGGGCAGAATGTGAGACAGGGGGCAGAATGTGAGACACAGGGCAGAATGTGAGACACAGGGGGCAGGATGTGAGACAGGGGGCAGGATGTGAGACAGGGGGGCAGGATGTGAGACAAGGGGGCAGGATGTGAGACAGGGGTGCAGAATGTGAGACAGGGGTGCAGAATGTGAGACATGGGGGCAGAATGTGAGACATGGGGCAGAATGTGAGACACGGGGGCAGGATGTGAGACAGGATGGAGACAGATGGGGCAGGATGGAGACAGATGGCGCAGGATCATGGTGCAGGATCACGGGGCAGGATGGATACGATGGAGACAGATGGGGCGGCAGGATAATGGGACAGATGGGTCAGGATCATTGGACAGATGGGGCAGGGTGGGGAGATCATATGGGGGCAGAATGGATACTCATGAGGGCAGGATGGGAGAACATATGGTTGGAGCCAGGAATGAGATATACGGGGCCAGGATGCGGATATTATTACCATAGGGGATAATTAAGGGATATTATTACTGCAGTGATGTATTTATTTTATTTTTTGAGGATACTGTTTTAAATGGGAGGGCGGTCCTGTTACTGTGCAGAGTGACACTAGGTCGCCTTTTTTTCTTCATCTGGTGTAGTATAGAAGTCGGGAAAAATTAAGCAATGTGTTCTGCAAGCGAAGCTCTAGATAACTATGTTATTTCCTGTAGAGACGAGCCCTGGCTGGAAGAAGTGATGGCGGTCTGTGCTGGATGAAGATGGAAAGCGAGGCTGAAGGACTTCACCAAGAGACGTCACTGGTGAGTTAGTGTGTTACCTCTACACAGACACTGCATACTAAGTACAGATCTCCTGTGTATAATGGCACTTATGGTGATAGTATTGTGGTTTTTTTTATTAGTGATCAGTATTGCAGTATTCAGTCACTATGCGGTGGTAATATGTTGTCTGGCCAAGGTGTGGCGGTATTTGTCCCTTGTATGTGCTATTATTTGGTCATGGTGGTGGTAATATGTGGTCTGGTCATAGGGTGGTGGTAGTTGTCCCTTGTATGTGGTATTATTGGTCACCATGTGGTGGTAATATGTGATCTGGACATGGTGTGGTGGTATTTGTTCCTTGTATGTGGTATTATAGGTCACTATGTGGTAGTAATATGGTGTCTGATCATGGTGTGGTGGTATTTTTCCTTGTTTGTAATATTATTGGTCATTTTAAAATTGAAAAATAAATAAAAATATACCTAAATTGTATTGGATATTTTAACAAATGTTTAGTACGTTACAGTAGAGTCCAGCCAGAAGAGTCTACCTTGTCTTGGTGGTGGATTAAAAAATCTTTTGGCCAAAACAAAAGCTGCTGGCCATGTATGTGGTGATGGGAACTGTAAATGTGTGATTGATGAGGATGTGGTGCAGAAGTGGAGTTTTTGCAAGAGAGGGCAGTGGGACTGTGGATGGTACGAGGGGTGGAGGCGGGGCTGGGGTGGAGCCTGGGCAGAGTCTCAAGGAGGGCCCCGAAAACTTTGCCAGTATGTGGGCCCGAAATTCCTAGTTTCAGCCCTGCCTGGAAGAGGCAGAGCCCTTTGTTCATCAGCTTAATGATGATTCTTGGGGATTAGTATTCTCCTTTTTTTTCTACAACAATTATTCCATTTCTGGATTTAGCAGTCTATAAAGACGAGCGGGGTGCTGTTCACACATTGACATTTTTTAAAAAGTTGGAGTTCTCAAGCGGACATTATCATAAATGGATTAAAAATATCAATGGTCAATACAGATTGTTCTACAGACGGGGAATTCTTTAAGGAAGCTCAGATTAAAAAAGAAGATTCAGGGATCAGAAATATCCATCCAAAATACTGAAAGATGCGTTTGAGCATACAATAAGACTGAAGCAAAGTGCCTGAATACAGCAAGGGAGTCCCTTCTAAAAGATGAAAAGGCAATTTTAGTAAAAAGTTGTTGGATAATAAAATGTAATATGGTTTCATAACAACGTGCAGTCAGTCTCATAGTAATATCGGGGGCATTATCTAAGTATTGGATAATTCTGTCCTTTCAGGAAATATAATTATAAAACCTAACAGTGTGACTGTAATCTTCAGTATGTGGGTCACACGACACAAGCAGTTCATAATAGACATAATAATCATAGATACAATATACGGAATGGTATTATTACATGTAGTTTGTCCAAGCATTTCCTCACTGATCACAGGAAAGATCCCAATTATCTGAAACTCACCCTCTTAGAACAGATCACAACACAACACATCCAATAGGTTCCAGAATCTGGTGAACAGGGAGTCATATTGGATATTTATATTCACCCTGTCACCCGATGGTCTCAATGAATGTACAGACAACACCGTTCAGTGTACAATTGTTTGCCCTTTATACTCTAATTGTTATAGGGACTAATATTTTACTTTGTTTTCATCTGCCAATCATTTTTGAGTGAATTTTAAATGTTATTAACATTGTATGTACATTTTTAACACGTGAGCTAATGAGCTTGAAGGCTAGTATAAATGATGGCATGTAGTGCTCAGTCTACATCAGCCTGATGAAGGATCTGGACCGGCTCCGTAATGCATAGCTTAATGATTTGAATAAAAGAAAACTCTTCCTACATCCTTGTCAGAGCTTTGGAAGCCCATTTTTTACTTACATTTTCATCTTAATTCTTTCAATCTTGGCCTAATGGTGGTGGTCCAGAGGCCACAGCTACAGATATGGAGGATTAATCATGTTAATCATGCACAACTAATCCAGGTGGCAGAATCCTGATGAATTGCCCAATGAAAAAGTGTGCATGGCAAGTTACAGACCATGAAAATGTGGAAAGTTCCAGTACATGTTAGACTGGTATGTGCACCCAAAGCAGTATTCTCTTACTGTGGGGCATGAGGGCAGGCAGATCACGCTCTTCTACAGGTTTGTGTGATAGGACAGGTAGTCTTTTAGAGTTGCGTTAATCTCAGACAAGATTATTAGGTCTGTATTAGACCAGAGCCATGTGGCATTTCTATCTATTGGAGCATCTGTACATCCTCCCTTCTCATCCCCCTTGGCACTCGGAGGCACCTTTCCATTCTTACGCGGCCAGTATTTAGCAGTGTGCTGTCCAATGCACAGGATGTTCTGCCAAGATGAGCGTTCTGCTCACTCACGGGTTTATAGCCCACCGTGTATGACTATTTGCCCATACAGAGTCTTGGTAGTGACCACATCAGAACACCCTACATGATAGCCGCCAAATAACCGAGGCATGTGACTAGTCGATGTGAGGATAGCTCTGGCTCTAGGTGTATGGCCAGTTAGAGTCCAATCTGTTCAAAAAGGGCAGCTGTAACAGTCACACCTGGGTCAAGGTAATATATCCCTGGTGACTTCTTACAAGTGGCACATGGGAGGAGCCCTCATTATCAGGACTTTCCAGAAATGTTACAGGTTACATAGATCAGATAGACTTGTAATGCTACAGCACTTTTCAGATGCTAACTGGAAATTTAATGGCCACCTCCTTACCTGACGTGGTCCAGCCAGCGAGTTCCCTCCAGACTTGACAGCCATTTCTCATTCGGCACTGGTGTGGCGGTATCTGGAAGAAGGATTTTACAATGACTTTGGTGCCTGCTAGAAATGAGAAAAAAAGATTTGCGGAAGCCATTTCTTGTTCTCTTGCAGCGGGTTGGTCGGCATCTCCTGGCCACCTCTGGCCTCAGCTCCCCATTGTTTTTATGTTGCATCGCAGAGAAAGCAACACTGGTGCCCAGGAGGTGTTGGGCTGAGGACACCCACATAAGTGAAGTCTTGCGGCAACAGAGGACTGGACCAGAGATCAGATAATGCCTCTCCCTCCAAATGATCATACTCTTTGTTATTAGTGCAAGCAATGGCCCATATTTTGGCTGCAAGTTCTAGTCCCATATGAAGCTTTTTCATATATTTTGGTCCGTAGGGGGCAGTATGGAACCTAAAGGCGGAAAAAATATGATGGAAACATTTGCACCATATCCATGGTTTGACCCCAATCTTTGCTATTAATTTGTGAAAACATGGTTGCTTTGTTCCAAAAACAGCACTACTACGTCTGTCCATGGATTGAATTAGTTTTTTTGGCTTTACCTAAGGCTGCTTTCACACTGCTTTTCAATCAGGCAAAAGTTACCGCCGGATCCGTTTTTTTCTCATAGACTTGTATTAGGGATGGATTGCGACAGATGACCTCACGTTTCATCAGTTTTTCACCGGATCCGTCGAAAATTTGTTTTCGGGTGGCCAGAGAAAATGGGCATAGTAACGAAAAAAAGTTTTTGAAAAAATGGACAGCTATGGATCGGCGCCATCCGGCTTTTGTTATAATGGAAGCCTATGGCGCCAGATCCGTCATATGATGGAATCCGGCGACGGATTCCGCTTTTTTACACTGAGCATGCTCCGATTTTTGCATTTTCTATTCAATCTCTTTCTCTCTCTCTCTCCCCTGAATCCAAAATAGCCGGCAGATCCACATACTCGGATCCGGCGACAAAACGAATCCGTTGCATCAGTTTTTCACAATTTGCAACGGATCCGTTTTTTTCCAAAATTCGCCGGATTCTGCCTGACGGCAACAAAATGATGTGTGAAAGCAGCCAATAGGAAGGAGCGGAAGCCACGCTATCAATATGGGGGAAGGAAAGTGATAACTACTGCCGAGTGCATTGCCTTGTCAAAAATGTGGTTGTCCATTCTCCTGGTATCCTGCAGCTCTACCTTCCACATCAGGAGGTGACCGACACACTGGGATTTCACCAGCTGCGGAAGTTAGAGATGCTGGCTATCCCCTTGGACATGACAACCAATTTTCTAAGCAGGTCATGTACACAGGTCCTTGTCGCTTCCTTCCACCGCTATACTAAATTGTTAGGCTGGATGGACAAAGAGCACAGGTGAAAGTCCCTCCCAAAATAACGATGGTGACATTTGTGACCCATGGGACTGATAGCGGACCTACTAATCATAAGAGGGATACCAATAGGGAGAGGGTAACCGTGGACACAGATTACTGAAAATTGATTTGCACATCTCCATTTACCATGTGACCTGGGAATGTTTGTAGCACCACTGGTAACATTAGTAATGAGAGGCTGCTGCCTCTAAGTATCCGGCACATGGTGCGGAGCAATATACGTACTTTAGCTATCTCCCAAAATCTCCATTATTAATATCTGTTTAACCCACAGACAAAATGCAGATCAAGTCTTTTTTTTAATAGGCCTTTTAATAGACGCTGATCCCTCAGCAAAGATCTCTTCTGTTTCGGCTTCCTCTGGAGGAATTAAAATGTAATAACTTTCCCCTGACTGATCAATACAAGCTGAAACTTTATTAGACAATGCTCTCCTCTTACTATTTTGTTACCGAGAGGTTTCTCGTCAGCCAAGGATTGCATTATGACGTTCATGTAAACTGGGCCACAGATAAAGCATATGGACGCCTTCACAGACGCTTATTTTTAAACATTTAGACCAAATTACACTCATTTAAGTAAAAAATTGCTTCGCTGGCAGATCTGCAAACACAAAGCTTAACGTAGGGCGAGGATCTTACCACTACAACACAAGGCACGGAGCTTGAGGAAGGAAAACTGGATGTCGGCTACAGACGGCAGCTCCTCGCTGGTGTCAATAATCACACACTGCGAATGGCTGCCGAATAACAGGGATCTTATCGTCCTGGAAAACCAAATCAATAATTAGTGACCAGTCAGCGGATTAACTCTTGTACAAAGCCTCGAATTCTGTTACAAAGAAGAAAAAAGCTCCGGTGTATTCAGACCGCCGACCCGCCACGTTGTGGCTTCACATAATATAAAATGACACAGAGGAAAACGGAGACAATGAGAAGTAACCAAAGACCAGGAGATGAGGAGAGTCAAAGAAATCTCAGGACAGGAGGTCATGTAACCAGAGAATGACAGCGTACAGGGAGGATCGCCTTACAGGAGGGTCATTGAGTAAAGTGTGATGCGCTCTCTAGTGATCAGCCACAAAGTAATTAGCCCTATAAAGAGGGAAGGCCAAAAGCGTGAGTATTTAAAGAGACGTCATTATGTATTAACTCATCTGTGCTCAGGGCGTAGGGTACAAAAGTAAGAGACGTGATATCGTTGCAATTTTCCGAAGTTCCTTTATTACAGCACTGCACTCGCTGTTCTGCTGGTGGAGTTGGACGTTTTTCCCACCCACAGTACCAATTATCACAGCAAATCATTTACAAAAACTCCAACGCAACAGCATTCCCTCGAACTACCATAATTTCATAATTTGCTCTTTATAATATTTTACCTTTATATAATTCACAATAAAATTCACATTTTTTCTCGTTTAGAAAATATTGAATATGAAACCAGCAACGCATTCGACTCCGAAAATGAGCAGGTAGGCCTCTGTTCTACTTACCTCAAGTCATCTTTATTAGGGTCCGTGTTGGTCTGAATCCCAGCTGATCTCAGTAGGTCACTTCCTCCGGGGTGGTGCCATGACCACCTCTACGACACAAGATCGCACAATCGTGTTAGACCTGCTGTGGGAGAATCGCTTATTACTGTATATTAGGGCTCGGCCCCTACTCACAGGAATGCGTCTCTGCTGGAAGTGTGCAAATGATTTCTTCAAGTCATTGTCTAGCAGCTTGGAAGGGACCACAAAAAATTTGGAAAGACTGAAAAAGTACAAAAAAAAAGAGGGAACATTAAGACCCTATTCCAAAACGATGGCACATTCCTGCATCAGACAAAGTCCTGTGGGCCTTATCTGGGAATGTACAAGCTAAAGGCGGCCATACATCTCTAAATACCAACATTTACAACATAAATTTTGTGAGTTCCACCCAGGAACGCCCCCAAAATGGCCACTTTTGGGTGTGGTTTTCATCCTTGCCCCTTTTACGGAATGTTGCGGTAAAATCAGAATGGATGGCAAGTACGATCAAATATATGTCTTCTTTTTCTCTCTCTGTGGGAAGAAAGGACTGGGCGTATCGTAATTTGACATGTCCAATCTTTTTTTTTTCTTTTATCTCTTATCTCGAGGATGATGGATAGATTGTCCTGCCAGTATTGTTGACTTGCATTTATCCTGTCTAGGCACCTTAAACGTGGACGTTGTGGATCTGAAAGAACAGTTATCTAAGAACAAACAATGCAATAAAAATAATAAAATACTGTGTACTCACCTGCTCGATTCACCAATCTCCAGTAACACCTCCTGGTGTTCCAGGGGCGTACGTTCATGTGAATGCTGCAGCCGATCACTGGTGATGCTAGCTTGCATGGCACGAGATCAGTGAGGCATAGTGACTGGTTCACTTGGCTATATGGCATGTGATGACTAAAGCTGGTAATCTAAGACCCGCCAATGAGCACTGGAGCGGCAGGTAATTGATCAGGTGGACTTTCTTGTACTTTCTGCCCATTATTAAAAAGTTTCTGGAAACCCACTTTAAGACTTACCGGTATATCGTTCCGTGTTGTGCTAAGTAGTGAGTTCTCATTGTTTTCCTTTGGACGCCCTTTAAGTACAGTATCTGTCCAGTAAATGGTGGCCTATGGCTATATACCGTATGGCTTTTACACCATGAAACTTCTTGCCTCTGAACTAGTTCACATACCGAGACGTCAGGTGAGCCTGAGATAGCAATTTTTATCTATTAGGCCCAGTTCAGATGGGCATATTTCAGAGTCCGTATGTATAGACTGCAATTTTCTGACTGACCGTTAGTTTCCTGACCCGAACGTACAGCGTCACACACACACATATAAGGCTGTAACTTGGGGAGACCCGCTGTGAGTTTGGGAATTTCAGTCTCAGTATGCACCGTGAAATACAGTGACAAGCAAAAGAGTAACAATGTTTTGAACTTTTGACTTTCCAGCTCCATATCTCACCAGCCACTTCTGCTTCTAACCTCAGGCTAACACCATTTTTGGACAATCATCTTGGCTATCTCATACATAAATTTGACTTGCAACTATTTAGAGTATGATTAGCTCTGCAGGTTCTCATCATGTCCCTGCATTGTTACTGTTCTGCTCCCGGTGGTGGAAAAATATTTTTCTGCTTAACCCCTTTCTGACATCGGGCGTAAAAGTATGCTGATGTTGGAGTCCCCCTGTTTGTTGTGGGCTCCGATGCTGAAGCTGCACCTTTCTGGGCACATGTCAGCTGATGTACACAACTGAGATGTGCCCGCAACAGCCACGGGTGGAATCGCGATCCACCCAAGACAGTCAATTAGTTAAATGCCACCGTCAATCTCTGACAGAGGCATTTAACTCACACTTCCGTGAAGCGCAATGGAAATCCCGCCTTTCCGGGAAGCACAACAGAAATCCCGCCCATCTGTGACCCTGTCACGTGATCGCGGGTTACCGTTGGGTTGGTATGTATCATCACCTGTTTGTAGCAGAGCCAATCGAATTATGCCAGCTTAAAGTCTCCCATGGAGACTATTAAAGCATGCAAAAAGTTGAAAAATTGTTTTTAAAAATATTTAAAAAATATAAAGGTTCAAATCACCGCCCTTTCGCCTCATTCAAAATAAAACAATTAAAAAAAAATATATCAAACATACACATATTTGGTATCGCCACATTCAGAATAGCCAGATCTATCAATATAAAAAAAGAATTAACCCAATTGTTCAACGGCGAGTAGCCATGAAGAAGATTTTCCAAGAAAAGAGAAACAGCATCATCCAGCTCATTGATAGCCGTCTCTCAACCACGAAAATTGCCAAACTGCATCATGTGAGTGCCATTGCAGTTGGAAGAATACAAAATAAAGTCCATCCATCCATTTAGAAACAAAAAAAAGGACATCCAGGCAAAATATCAGAGTCACCAAGTGGGCTCATCTCAAGGTCTATCTGTTCTTGTGTGACAAACACGGCAGTGGAGGTGGCTTGTATGCTTCATGATAGTCAAATTACAGATGTCCATGCAAGCACCGTGCAAAGCACATTAAACAAGTCTGGAATAGTGGCCCAAAAAAAGGTGAAGAAGCCTCAACTTCAATATTGTCATAAGAAGTGTCAGTTGGAGTTTGCAAAAAATTTCAAAAAGTGGACAATAGAAGATTGGAAATGGGTGATTTGGAGCAATGAGAGGAAAGTCAATTGACTAGGGTCTGATGGGTGCAAATGGGTCTGGAAGCAACAAGGGAAAAAAGTGCTATCGGATGAAGAAATTGAAGGAACCGTCAATGGAGGAAGCCTGATGATATGGGGTTGTTTCACAGCCAAAGGCATTGGATACTTGACCAGGATCAATGGTGGTCTCAATGCTGAGCTATATATGAGTATCCTTCAAGACGAGTTATACTTCATACACTCGAGTACTATGGGTATGAAAAGGACGTCCGTGTTCCGGCAGGACAATGATCTGATGCATTCGTTGAGATTCATTGAGAATGGCAAAATATGGTTCTGTGACATTGAGTAGAGGTCATGAATTTTTCCCCAACAGTCCCCAGACCTCAACCCTATGGAACACTTATGGGTAGAGTTGAATAAAAAACTGTATACATACCATAGTGAGTATGCACCAACTTAGGAACATGTAGAAGAGACCTGGGATCAGATTTTGGTCGAGACATGTTTGAATCTAATCAAGAGCATGCCGAGAAGGATTCAGGCAGTGTTGAAAGCCCAAGGTGGATTTACAAAATACTAACAACATAGAAAAATATAACATTTAGATTTTTAGGAGCAAAACAGTAACAATGCAGCGACATGACAAGAATCTGCATAACTAATCATATGCTAAATAGTTGCAAGTCAAATTCATGTATGAGATAGCCAACATGATTTTCTATAAAATGATTGTAGGTTAATTTTCGAAGCAGTAGTGGATGGTGAGATATGGAGCCTGAAAGTCAAAAGTTGAAAACATTGTTACCCTTTTGCTGATCACTGTATGTCTGTATGAAATCGGCCTAACATGGTGTCTAAATCTATTGTGATAGATTGAGATACCATGGCTCCTCTGAGATGTGTGGAGAAGCAGAGATCCTCATGGGTGGAGCCAACCGTTCTCCATAGTTACTTCTTCATTTGAAAATCCAAAAAAAGGAAGAAGTGACCTAAGAATCTTAAAAATTAAATGCCTGGTCTGCCTAGTGTATGCATATCAACCAGAACTGACTGATTAGACTTGAATCACTATCCAGAGTACGTTCTTTAAGCTCGGCCTCGTTGTGGTTTGGTAATTATGGGTTTTGCTTCTGTTAAGTACATTTAGGATCAGACCAAAAGAATAACTTGTGCTAGGAAATACTAAAATTCTGCCATATGTCCCAAAATGAATCAGCAATAACCAAAAGTATCCCCAAAAAAGTCAGATGACAATGAGGTAACGCATCCTGATAAAGGAAAGGATTGTGGGTAAAAAAAAATTAACTTAATGGAATAGCATTAGGAACTACTGAACTGGGATTAGGGTATATTTACATGTCTTGGGCCTTGAAGGCACAAAAATATGTCACAGCACTGTTGCAGCATATCCTGGGGCTAGGGGCTCCCTAGCTATGCCTGCTCCTATGCCTGATTACTTGAGATGGTGAAGACGCCGGGGTCTTGTGGCTTGCTGAGCTCCTAAATCACCCTTTATGTGTCCCCTCCCCCACCCAGGGAACTGGTAAGTTGTAGTGTTTAGAAATACACAAACCAAACTAACAAGGTAAGACGTACAGGGATAAATGAAAATGTCAGTCATACAAATATGCCCTCACAAACAACAGAGTGGAACACTGTGAAGTAAAAGAAAAAATAATCTCCAGCATGGATCTTCTAAAAAGTCAATTTATTGAAAACACTTTAAAATGCAAACATTTGCAAAAAAAAAGATGGGGGTCCCAGGTGGTCAACGCCGACGCGTTTCGACCATCAGGTCTTAGTCATGCCATGACTAAGACCTGATGGTCGAAACGCGTCGGCGTTGACCACCTGGGACCCCCATCTTTTTTTTTCAAATGTTTGCATTTTAAAGTGTTTTCAATAAATTGACTTTTTAGAAGATCCATGCTGGAGATTATTTTTTCTTTTTCATTGCTGGCTCTGGACTACGCCCTTGACCAAGGCGGCTCCGTGCATGGACATCATTGCACTGTTGAGGGATTGGTGAGCTGACTTATTTTCTTCCCATTTTTTTCCTTTTTCCCTATTTTTGTACTGTGAAGTAAAGGAAGGAAAAAACAAATAGGAGAGGATGGGGATATGCACACAGACAAATCACCAAGCGACAGTCTTCTGAACAACACTCCAAATGCCTTCTCAAATAAACAACACCTCCAACTCTAGAACCAGGCAGTATGAAACTAAAACTGGCAATCCCTGATTGCCAGAGGCCAGTGTATATAGCAGAAGGGAATGGCCAATACTGAACATCTGAGAACATCAAAGCAGGAAAGCTCCAGGAGCTCTCAACAGATTAACCCCTGTACTGCTAGCAAAAACCTGCACTTTTTAATATGATGGTGAAGTGCTTTTAATCAGTGCAGGAGTACGTGAAATCGGACACCGCGGTCTTCTGATCCCTTTCTTTCGCGGTAAACCCATCACAAAAGAAAGGGAAAAATATTTTATTCTCCTTACTAAACAGTAGGTATTGAAAGCTTCTATTGTTTCCTAGTCACCGTACCTGGTGCAGGTGTCACAGCGCTCATTTATAGGGGTCACTCTCCAGGCAGTCGCTCCCAACCGCTCAAGTTCATTCTCCCAGTCTGCAGCTGACTCAAACAGACATGTAGGATAGTCCATGAGAGTCGTAGTTTCCCTCTTATCTGAGAAAACCAATACACCTAATCAGTAATGTTTTAAGAGTATTATGCTATTGGGTAGCAATTCAGAGTTTCATCATACTCCAGAACTGCCCTCACTAATCAGCTTGTGGGGTCACAGTGTATACACTATACATTACATCCTCGAAAGCTGTACTCACTATTCTGCTGGTGGAGTCACTGTGTACATACGTTACATTACTTATCCTGTACTGATCCTGAGTTACATCCTGTATTATACTCCAGAGCTGCAATCATTATTCTGCTGCTGCAGTCACTGTGTACATACATTACATTACTGATCCTGAGTTACATCCTGTATTATACTCCAGAGCTGCACTCACTATTCTGCTGGTGGAGTCACTGTGTAAATACACTACATTACTGATCCCGTACTGATCCTGAGTTATATCCTGTATTATACCTCAGAGCTGCATTCACTATTCTGCTGGTGCAGTCACTGTGTACAAACATTATATTACTGATCCTGAGTTACATCCTGTGTTACACCTCAGAGCTGCATTCACTATTCTGCTGGTGTAGTCACTGTGTAAATAAATACATTACATTACTGATCCTGTAATGATCCTGAGTTACATCCTGTATTATACCTCAGAGCTGCACTCACTATTCTGCTGGTGCAGTCACTGTGTACATACATTATATTACTGATCCTGTTCTGATCCTGAGTTACATCCTGTATTATACCTCAGAGCTGCACTCACTATTCTGCTGGTGCAGTCACTGTGTACATACATTACATTACTGATCCTGTACTGATCCTGAGTTACATCCTGTACTATACCTCAGAGCTGCACTCACTATTCTGCTGGTGCAGTCACTGTGTACATACATTATATTACTGATCCTGTTCTGATCCTGAGTTACATCTTGTATTATACCTCAGAGCTGCACTCACTATTCTGCTGGTGCAGTCACTGTGTACATACATTACATTACTTATCCTGTACCCATCCTGCGTTACATCCTGTATTATACTCCACAGCTGCACTCACCATTCTGCTGGTGCAGTCACTGTGTACATACATTACATTACTGATCCTGTACTGATCCTGAGTTACATCCTGTACTATACCTCAGAGCTGCACTCACTATTCTGCTGGTGCAGTCACTCTGTACATACATTACATTACTGATCCTGTACTGATCCTGAGTTACATCCTGTATTATACCCCAGAGCTGCACTCACTATTCTGCTGTTGCAGTCACTGTGTACATACATTACATTACTGATCCTGTACTGATCCTGAGTTACATCCTGTATTATACCCCAGAGCTGCACTCACTATTCTGCTGCTGCAGTCACTGTGTACATACATTACATTACTGATCCTGTACTGATCCTGAGTTACATCCTGTATTATACTCCGGAGCTGCACTCACTATTCTGCTGGTGCAATCACTGTGTACATACATTACATTACTGATCCTGAACTGATCCTGAGTTACATCCTGTATTATACCTCAGAGCTGCACTCACTATTCTGCTGGTGCAGTCACTGTGTACACACATTACATTACTGATCCTGTACTGATCCTGAGTTACATTCTGTATTATACCCCAGAGCTGCACTCACTATTCTGCTGGTGCAGTCACTGTGTACATACATTACATTACTGATCCTGTACTGATCCTGAGTTAGATCCTGTATTATACTCCGGAGCTGCACTCACTATTCTGCTGGTGCAGTCACTGTGTACATACTTTACATCACTTTTCATGTACTGATCCTGGGTTACATCCTGCAATATACTCCAGAGCTTATTTATCTGGATTCCTGCTTGCTCTGGGCTCAAGAGTCCACTGGGTGGTCCTTTCCATTATTTACAGGACTCCTAAGCCCAGAGCAAACCGAAATTTAGATGAATAAAAAAAAGTTATACTGAATCTTTCCCTGCAAACCTATATATCAGCACATCCTCCTCTATAACATGTCCATGTACATAAGACAACAAGATGTTTATAAAGGCCAACAATTAAAGGTAGCATCACTCCTCACCTAGGCTTCTTAACATGGCCTCCTGCTGCACCTGTGAGCTGATAACCTGCTGGTTCTTAGCCATAGTATGGGTCATCTAACAGAATTAAAAAGAAAATGGGTCAGTACTTGATATGCCATGTTCTCCATAATCACATGTCATCTAATTTTCAAACAAATCAGAATAGGTTAGATAGGAGGACAGGTAAATGTTTATGTATAGTTATTTATGAGCAAGCACTTGGGTCCTGCAGATTGGGTTGGTTGGTGTCTAATTGAGCGCTGAACGTCCGACTACTGAAGCAACAGAAAACTTAATTTGCGATTAAAACATGCCGCTATGCTTGTGTGCCTCATGGCAGTGTGACCGCTATGCTTGTGTGCCTCATGGCAGTGTGACCGCTATGCTTGTGTGCCTCATGGCAGTGTGACCGCTATGCTTGTGTGCCTCATGGCAGTGTGACCGCTATGCTTTGTGTGCCTCATGGCAATGTGACCGCTATGCTTGTGTGCCTCATGGCAGTGTGACCGCTATGCTTGTGTGCCTCATGGCAGTGTGACCGCTATGCTTGTGTGCCTCATGGCAGTGTGACCGCTATGCTTGTGTGCCTCATGGCAGTGTGACCGCTATGCTTTGTGTGCCTCATGGCAATGTGACCGCTGTGCTTGTGTGCCTCATGGCAGTGTGACCGCTATGCTTTGTGTGCCTCATGGCAATGTGACCGCTATGCTTGTGTGCCTCATGGCAGTGTGACCGCTATGCTTGTGTGCCTCATGGCAGTGTGACCGCTATGCTTGTGTGCCTCATGGCAGTGTGACCGCTATGCTTGTGTGCCTCATGGCAGTGTGACCGCTATGCTTGTGTGCCTCATGGCAGTGTGACCGCTATGCTTGTGTGCCTCATGGCAGTGTGACCGCTATGCTTTGTGTGCCTCATGGCAATGTGACCGCTATGCTTGTGTGCCTCATGGCAGTGTGACCGCTTTGCTTGTGTGCCTCATAGAAATGTGACCGCTTTGCTTATGTGCCTCATAGAAATGTGACCGCTTTGCTTGTGTGCCTCATAGAAATGTGACCGCTATGCGTGTGTGCCTCATAGAAATGTGACCGCTATGTGACGCGGGATTTCCAGGACAGACAGACGGAAAAACCCTTAGATAATTATATATATCTATATATATAATTGTCTAAGGGTTTTTCCGTCTGTCTGTCTGTCTGTCTGTCTTTCTGTCTGTCTGTCTGTCCTGGAAATCCCGCGTCGCTGATTGGTCGAGGCAACCTTTATGACATCATCGTCGCCATGATGTGCCCGTCTCTGATTGGAATATGCATGTCCCCGTAGTATATGGACAATGATGATTCCAGAATTCGCGGCCGATTGTGCCCGTCGCTGCTTGGTCGAGGCAACCTTTATGACATCATCGTCGCCATGGCAACCATTATGACATCTACGTCGATAATGTGCCCGTCGTTGAATCAGAAACGTGTGATTTCTACGTCCTTTATGACATCATCGTCGCTGTGCCCGTCGCTGATTGGTCGAGGCCGCAAGTCACCAGTCATACGGGTTTTGTCCTATCCTATCCGAGGGACAGAGAGAGAGACACCACATCTGTGTGGACCTTACGAGAGGCTTAGCAGTAAGGGACTACACCTCTACAGTGCAAGGGAAGGCTATTGATTTCCACCTGGACAAGGGGACTCTGGACTCGCCTCCAAACCGGCCGGACTCTACTTGCCCTGTGATCCAGTGCCCTGGACTCTGGCTGCTGAAACCAACAGTAAACAAGGTAAAGAGACTGCAATCCTGTGTCTTCGATCCTTACTGCACCTCTCACCATACCACCATCTACACAATGGTAAGCCCTAGGAATATACTTCACCTGTGGGAAGATATACCATCTAGCTGCCATAACAGCACTCCAGCGGACCCCTTAATGCAGCGTCGGTCACCCTGACCGAATACCACCGGTGGCGTCACGAACATAAACTTTATCCCTTTAAAGTCCTTTCCCTTTTACATGGGCGCCCAGGGCCACGGACCGGGTCACAGCCACCGTGACATCTCCCTGTGAACACCGGACCCGGTACCGAGTACCCCTAGCCTGTGGGGCAACTCATCTGCCTCATAGAAATATAACCGCTATGCTTGTGTGCTTCATAGAAATGTGACTGCTATGCTTGTGTGCTTCATAGAAATGTGACCGCTATGCTTGTGTGCTTCATAGAAATGTGACTGCTATGCTTGTGTGCTTCATAGAAATGTGACCACTATGCTTGTGTGCTTCATAGAAATGTGACCGCTATGCTTGTGTGCTTCATAGAAATGTGACCGCTATGCTTGTGTGCATCATAGAAATGTGACCGCTATGCTTGTGTGCTTCATAGAAATGTGACCGCTATGCTTGTGTGCTTCATAGAAATGTGACCGCTATGCTTGTGTGCATCATAGAAGTGTGACCGCTATGCTTGTGTGCATCATAGAAATGTGACCGCTATGCTTGTGTGCTTCATAGAAATGTGACCGCTATGCTTGTGTGCTTCATAGAAATGTGACCGCTATGCTTGTGTGCATCATAGAAGTGTGACCGCTATGCTTGTGTGCTTCATAGAAGTGTGACCGCTATGCTTGTGTGCTTCATAAAAATGTGACCGCTATGCTTGTGTGCATCATAGAAGTGTGACCGCTATGCTTGTGTACCTCATGGCAGTGTGACCGCTATGCTTGTGCACCTCATGGCAGCGTGACCGCTATGCTTGTGTACCTCATGGCAGTGTGACCGCTGTGCGTGTGTGCCTCATAGAAGTGTGACCGCTAGGCTTGTGTACCTCATGGCAGCATGACCGCTATGCTTGTGCACCTCATGGCAGCGTTACCGCTATGCTTGTGTGCCTCATAGAAGTGTGACCGCTATGCTTGTGTACCTCATGGCAGCGTGACCACTGTGCTTGTGCACCTCATGGCAGCGTTACCGCTATGCTTGTGTGCCTCATAGAAGTGTGACCGCTATGCTTGTGTACCTCATGGCAGCGTGACCGCTATGCTTTGCATGCTTCATAGAAGTGTGACTGCTATGCTTGTGTCCTCATGGCAATGTTACTGCTATGCTTGTATGCCTCATAGGTTTGCAAAGAAAGAAAAACACAAAAGCATCCACAAAACGTCCCTCGAAAATCCAAAAACAGAATAGACAAGGTTCTGCTTTTTCCTACCTATATCAAGAGAGACACCAACGGCCTTGTCCCTTCAATAAAGATGTCCACAATGGTAGTCATCAATTAAGAGCTGTCCACTTACACTAAAAGCTTCAGTTTTCAAGCCATTGTCACTGAAGTGAAAGTGCATCAGCTGAAACCCTCTGCAGTAGATCAGTAACTCTTCAGGGACAAACTTCAGGCTCAATGATGGGGTGACAACTTTCACTTTACTCTGATTGGTCACTAGAAAAATATAGATCGAAAAAAATAAGTCAATGCACAGGGTTCCATGCCCAAGCTTGACTTGGGCCCTGGTGGGTCAAAATGCTTCTGTCTTTACTAGCTCTCATGTACTAGCATAGCTTCACTACTGGAATGATTTTCCCTTTTACATGTACTAGCACAGCTTCATTACTGGAATGATTTCCTTTTCAGACGATCTCGGTGAGTTTGTCTCTTAGGCCGGGATCACACACACGTGAGATACGTCCGAGTCTCGCAGGTGAAATCCCTCCTCTGGCGCCGGCACTCCGGAGCGGAGCGTGCAGCCGCACAGCAGCACATGGAGCTGCACGCTCCGCTCCCAAGTGGCAGCGCCAGAGGAGGGATTTCACGTGCGAGACTCGGCCATATCTCGCGTATGTGTGATCCCGGCCTTAAAGCACTCCTCAGCACTGCTGCATCTTCCTGCTGTTTCCACTTGGCTATAGTGGGCACAGCCAGTGTCTGCTGGAATTTAACCCTGCTCTGTCCTGCAAAGATTAGGTTCCCTGGCCTATCTCCTGTGAGCAGGGTATCTTTAAGCAGCCCCTCTAACCACTCCTTCCCTGAATGTTGTTTCTGCTAGTGTTTGTCTGCTAGTGTTCTGCACTTGTTTGCATTGTTACTCCCATTATCGACCTGGCTTGTTTATCACTACGTCATCACAGGTCATTCTCGCGATGCATTACTGGGAACGGGAGCATCGCAAGCATCGGGAAGGCTGCTGTGGATGCCGGAAGGTGAGAATATCAAGATTTTTTATTTTTTTTATTATTTTTCACATTACATCATTTTACTATTGATGTTGCATAGGCAGCATCAATAGTAAAAATAGATAGAGAGAGACTGAGAGAGAATTTCCCTGACTGGAAATTCTTCCAGGCATGCTCAGATTCAAAAGACGGCATCTGTCGCTGGATTCCTGCTTTTGACATTCTGTGTCCATAGGCTTCCATTAGAGCCAATGACCGACAGTGCAGGATCTGTCGCTGAGCAATTTTCCGACATACTGAAAAAACGTTCCTCTGCGCGTTGTCTCTGCCCGACGGACAGCGATTTTACGACGGATCCAGTGCACGACGGATGAAACGGAAGGCCATCCGTCACAATCCATCGCTAATACAAGTCTATGGGAAAAAAACGGATCCTGCAGAAACATTTGCTGGATCCGTTTTTTCACAAAACGACTCATTGTGACGAGAAAAGAAAGACGGAAGTGTGAAAGAGGCCATACTGGTACTTGCCAGGCCCAAAGTCTTCGATCTGATATGCGTACTGTAGTTTTTCACATACAGGGGCTTCTCATTAAATTAGAATATCATCAAAAAGTTTATTTATTTCCGATCTTCAATACAAAAAGTGAAACTCATATAATATCCAGTCATTGCAAACAGAGTGATCAATTTCAAGCGAGCATCTTTAGCAATGACCTATTGTGGCTTACCCTCCTTGTGGAGTGTGTCAGTGACTGCCTTCTGGACATCTGTCAAGTCAGCAGTCTTCCCCATGATTGTGGAGCTAGTGAAAGAGACTAACGGACCTTTTTAAACACTTAAGGTACCGTCACATTTAGCGACGCTGCAGCAATATAGACAACGATGTCGATCGCTGCAGCGTCGCTGTTTAGTCGTTGTGTGGTCTCTGGAGAGCTGTCACACAGACAGCTCTCCAGCGACCAACGATGCTGAAGTTCCCGGGTAACCAGGGTAAACATCGGGTTCCTAAGCGCAGGGCCGCGCTTAGTAACCCGATGTTTACCCTGGTTACCATTGTAAATGTAAAAAAAAAAACCACTACATACTTACATTCTGGTGTCTGTCGCGTCCCCCGGCGTCAGCTTCCCTGCACTGTGTAAGCGCCGGCCGTAAAGCAGAGCGGTGACTTCACCGTTGTGCCCTGCTTTACGGCCGGCCGGCGCTGACACTGGGGGACGCAGGGAAGCTGACGCCGGGGGACGCGACAGACACCGGAATGTAAGTATGTAGTGTTTTGTTTTTTTTTCATTTACAATGGTAACCAGGGTAAATATCGGGTTACTAAGCGTGGCCCTGCGCTTAGTAACCCGATGTTTACCCTGGTTACAAGTGAACACATCGCTGGATCGGCGTCACACACGCCGATCCAGCGATGACAGCGGGTGATCCAGCGACAAAATAAAGTTCTGGCCTTCTAGCTCCGACCAGCGATGTCACAGCAGGATCCTGATCTCTGCTGCGTGTCAAACACAACGATATCGCTAGCGTGGACGCTGCAACGTTACAGATCGCTAGCGATATCGTTCTAAAGTTGCTCAGTGTGAAGGTACCTTTAGGAAGCCTTTGCAGGTGTTTTTGTTAATCTAATTTACTGAGATAATGACTTTTTTGATGATATTGTAATATAGTGAGAAGCACCTGTAAAATGTAGCTTAAAAGCTTGGCTGGAAACAGAGTCTAGTTGATGACTCCTTTGAAGAAGAGTCTAGTTGATGACTGCTTCCTTTCTTACCGTCCATCCTGCTTTGATTGACAGTTACAACTATACCCAAACAGGTATATCCCTGTCAATCAGGCCCCACTGGGTGGGATGAAGGTGTGAAAACCTGCTCTCCATGTGTCAGGCTTACTTGTGTAATATGTAGCTTTCCGTAATGAGTGAGCCAGTCTAGATTTGATACATGATTGGACAGGTGCCCTTTAATTGTCTTTCTATCCTGTACTACCCAACCTCCAGGAGCTGCTACTAAAGCCTTCTTTTATTTTTTTCTCTATGAAAGTGGCTGAAATCTGCAGCAAAATCCGTAAACACAATATCATATGTTCATCTCCCTTTATTTTTCTGCCGGCGTCCATTAATCTAATATTTTGGTCCCAGCAGAATTACCTGCTAATTCAGAATCTCGGAGGACGCCTTTGATCTCTCCGGTGTAAATCTGGATAATACAGGCATTCAGCAGTGAGGAATGATTTACTGCATAGAGTAACATGTCAGCTCTCACCTGCCAAAATCCTGTCAGCACAGGGTAGAGAGATATCATTGTCGCTGTCAAATATCACCTCCTGGGAGGAATCCTGTCACAGAACAAACACGTTTTGTAACTGTTTCACATCATAGGAACACAACAAAGTGAGGCATCTGGAGTTTAAAAAAAACAAGGATGTTAAAGCGAAATTTCGCCCAGGGCTCGCTTCCCCTGAATCATTCAGTTGTCCCTACAATGGCCTAGAAAGCCGAGATTTCCATTGAAATTGTTTTTTTGTAAAGGGTTCCTCCAATGTGTAGTTACTACCGTTACATATTTGTTGAGGCACCCTGGTATACTCGTTTTCCCCTCTGGGAACTTGCATATTGTTTTAAGTGAAAGTGATACAAATCACAACAAATAGAACTTTAGGTAGGAACTATAACAGCAACTGTGTATAAAGCAATATGCATGTATACTGAGCACCTCTATCCTCCTATGTGTACATACTGTGACCCTCCCTGCTTCTGTGTATATATTCTATGCCCTCTTTCTTTTTTTTCTATGTGTATGTACAGTGCCCTACTTTGTGTGTGTAGTGTGCCCTCTTCTTCTCTAATATGTGTATGTGCTGTGCCCCCTTCTCTTCTGTGTGTATATAATGTGCCCTCTTCTCTTCTGTGTGTATATACTATGCCTTTGTCTCTTCTTTATGAATGTACTGTGTACTCTTCTCTTCTGTGTGTGTATTGCACCCTCTTCTTCTCTTCTGTGTGTGTACAGTGCCCTCTTCTCTTCTGTGTGTATATACTGTGCTCTTTTCTCCTCTTTATGAATGTACTGTGCCATCTTCTTCTGGTTTGTGTGTGTACTATGCTCTGTTCTCTTTAGTGTGCTTATACTGTGCCCTTTTGTCTCTTTTATAAATGTACTGCGCCCTCTTCTTCTGTTCTGCATATATACTGTGCCCTATTCTCTTTTGTGTACAAATACTATGCCCTTTTCTTCTCTCCTATATGAATGTACTTTGCCCTCGTCTTTTGTTCTGCATGTATAAGATGCTCTCTTGTGCTGTGTGTGTAATGTGCCCTCTTCTTCTGTTCTGCATGTGTAATGTGCCCTCTTCTGTTTTGTGTAACTATACTGTGCCCTATTGTTCTCTCCTTTATGAATTTACTGTGCCTTCTTCTGTTCTGCATATGTACTGTACCCTCTTCTTCTGCTGTGCGTGTGAATTGTGCCCTCTTCTCTTTTGTGTATATGTGTTTTTTTCTTTTCTCCTATATGAATGTGCTGTGCCTTCTTCTTCTCTTCTGTTTTTGTATGTACTGTACCCTCTTCCTCCCTTCTGTGTAAGTATGTAATGGAGCCTCTTCTATGCATGTATGTAAAGTGTTCACTTCTATGTGTATGTACTATGCCCTCTTCTCTTTTGTGTATATATGTCTTTTTCTTCTCTCCTTTATGAATTTCCGATGCCACCTTCTTCTCTGTTTTTGTATGTACTGTGCCCTCTTCTATGCATGTATGTACTGTGCTTTCCTCTCTTTTGTGTGTGTGTGCTGTGCCCTCTTCACTTCTCTTCTGTGTGTTTATGTACTTTGTCCTCTTCTTCTGTGTGTATATTTACTGTGCTCTCATCTTCTCTTCTGTGTGTATGTACTGTGCTTTCTTCTTCACTTGTATGTATCTACTGCGTGAAAAACTCCTGCTTCTTGTATCGGAGAGTGAGACCAGAGAACGCTCCAAGAATTTTAATTCCTCTGTTATATGACCGTTGTAGCCACTGGTATATTTGAATGCATTTTCAGTCTTATAAAAACAAAACAAAAACTTCTGAAAAATTGCGTGTGATAGTAGGCGAAGGTGTGAGCATACGCCAAACTGCAAGGTGAGGGATTTATTTCTGCCATTACCTGAGTGGAGCTGAAACAATCTGGTCGGAAAGCGATCCGGTAGCTGGTACAATACAGGGTTCCAAAAACATCATGGTAGCCATCTTTGAAATGCAATCGTTTTCTAACCCTTAAGGATTTCTCATGTACCTGTTCACCTGTGAGACACAAGAGTGCACACGCTCACATACCAGGCCGCACCTTCCCCTATAAAACGTAAACCGTAGTCTCTGTATATATTACATAGCGTGCCGATAATGGTCACCTTAGAACAGGCTGAATGTATTTAGGCAGAAAATTCGCGGTGTCGCGTGCTTTCCTGTTGTGGTTTGCGTGAAGACTTAATACAGTAATGCTTGTGAAGACATTATAAAAAACATGCTATACGACAAGTGGGAGGAGAGCTTATTTGCATACTGTGACGTTAAAGTGACAGACACCCTCACCAAGTGCTACTGTGGTTCTCCCAGTGCTGCTGCCACTTTTTTCTAATCAGTGGTCACAAAGAAGGAGGTCATCATAATAACCAATCAGATCACTAGCTAATGAGCTCTAATATGATCGGCAGCCCTAGAGATCAGGGGACCAACTTCTAGAATGATAGGGGAGGCCACATCCACATCCAGGCAAGGGATGACTGGAAAGCTGACCACATACATGCAAGGCAGTCTCCATTCACTTCTATGAAAGTTGTCTCTATACAGTGGGGGAAATAAGTATTTGATCCCTTGCTGGTTTTGTAAGTTTGCTCACTAACAAAGACATGAACAGTCTATAATTTTAAAGGGTAGGTTAATTTTAACATTGAAAGATAGAATATCAAAATTAAAATCCAGAAAATCACATTGTATAAATTATAGAAATGTATTTGTATTTTGCAGTGAGAAATAAGTATTTGATCCCTCTGGCAAACAAGACTTAATACTTGGTGGCAAAACCCTTGTTGGCAAGCACAGCAGTCAGATGTTTTTTGTAGTTGATGATGCGGTATGCGCAAATGTCAGGAGGAATTTTGGTGCACTCCTCTTTGCAGATCATTAAGATTTTGAGGCTGTCGTTTGGCAACTTGGAGCTTCAACTCCCTCCATAAATTTTCTATGGGATTAAGGTCTGGAGACTGGCTAGGCCACTCCATCACCTTAATGTGCTTCTTCTTGAGCCACTCCTTTGTTGCCTTGGCTGTATGTTTTGGGTCATTGTCTTGCTGGAATACCCAGCCATGACCCATTTTTAATGTCCTGGTGGAGGGAAGGAGGTTGTCAATCAGGATTTTAAGGGAAACATGGCTCCAACGATTCTCCCATTGATGCGGTGAAGTAGTCCTGTGCCCTTAGCAGAGAAACACCCCAAAAGACAATGTTTCCACCTACATTCGTCACAGTGGGGACGGTGTTCTTTTGGGTCATAGGCAGCATTTCTCTTCTTCCAAACACCGCAAGTTGAGTTAATGCCAAAGAGCTCAATTTTTGTCTCCTCTGACCACAGCACCTTCTCCCAATCACTCACAGAATCATCCAAGTGTTCATTGGCAAACTTCCAACAGGCCTGCACATGTGCCTTCTTGAGCAGGGGACCTTGCGGGCACTGCAGGATTTTAAACCTTTACGGCGTAATGTGTTACCTTCCTCATTATCAAGGACACCCCACGAGGTGAGATTTTGCATGGTGCCCCAGATCGATATCGATTGACAGTCATTTTGCATTTCTTCCATTTTCTTACTATTGCACCAACAGTTGTCCCCTTCTCACCCAGCGCCTTATTTATGGTTTTGTAGACCATTCCAGCTTTGTGAAGGTCTATGATCTTGTCCCTGACATCCTTATAAAGCTCTTGGCTTGGTCTTGCCCATGTTGTAGAGGTTAGAGTCTGACTGATTAGTTGAGTCTGTGGACAGGAGTCATTTATAAATGTGACTATGTAAGACAGCTGTCTATAATGCAGGTAATGAGTTGATTAGGAGAGTCTAACTGGTCTGTAGGAGCCAGAACTCTTAGGGTATGTGTCCACTTTCAGGATGGCCGGCGGTATCGTCGGAGCGGCTTAGCCGCCCTGTGGTAAGCCCCGCCCCCTTTCTGGGACGCGATGATGCCGGATGTGTTCATAGCACACATCTGGGATCATCGCTCCCCACCATAGGGCCCTGTGCTATATCTTGCGGCGACCCAGCGTCGCCGCAAGATATATGGACATGCTGCGATCTGAAAAGACGCGCAGCATGTCCGGAGTCGCAGGGCCGCCGCGTGCGTGTTACCACGCATAGTGGAGACGGGATTTCATTAAATCCCCTCCACTATGCTGTAACATCTGGACGCTGCGTGTCTGACGCTGCGGCTCTATGCAGCGTCAGACACGCAGCGTTTCCTGCACGTTGACACATACCCTTAATGGTTGGTAGCGGATCAAATACTTATTTCTCACTGCAAAATGCAAATAAGTTTATATAATTTATACAATGTGATTTTCTGGATTTTATTTTTGATATTCTATCTCTCAATGTTAAAAGTAACCTACTTTGTCAGTGGGCAAACTTACAAAATCAGCAAGGGATCAAATACTTATTTCCCCCACTGTAGATGTGAATGATGTAGATGTAGAATGGAGAAAGTCATGTATGTGTGTGTCCACCTACAACAATGGAGCACCGTGGGAATATTATTCGGGTGAGAGTCTGTGAGGCCCTTTTTCTCCCTCTCATCGGTAGTGATCCAAGCTCACAGGCTCCACCTATGGAAACGTCAGCTACGAATGTACGACTCGTCACTAATTTCAAGATATCTTACTTGATCTCGATGGGGCGGTTGTCAGTAGTCTGTCTCCCACAAAAAAACAGCTCTGAACAACTAAAATGAGCCCTAATGTGATGAGGACAAGTCTTCAGATCCTGTATTAGAAATAAGACTTTTCCCGTTTACTGAAAGAAAGCAGAGTCCTTGGAAATTGTGAGCAACTGAATACACAGCTGAACTTATAGAGGACCAGTCACTTGCCATAATTGTTTCTTACACTGTGTAAATGTCGCTGACTGTCCTCCTGAAACCGGAGATATCTAGTTTTAATAGCCAAGTGGGTGTGGCCCTTAATTCTTTTCTGTGGGTGTGTTCCTGAGGATCACACACACATTTGGCTAACAGGACTACTACTTTTCTGTCCAGGGAAGAGGGGGCATATCTCAGGAATGGAGAGGCGCAGGAACAAATGGAAAACATCCACGACTTAAGGAGAACAGCGACTTTTACACAAGGTAAATAAATTACATCTTTATGACAAGTGACAGGTCCCTTTAAAACTTCTTTACAAAGAACTAGAGTTTCCCATGCCGAAGAAAAGCAGATCGGGCAGAAAGGCCAAGCAGAGAAACCACTCCCCGGAGAGATATGGCCTTAATTATAAAGTGGGGGTGGAGTGGGGCTGCGACAATAAAAATACAAAATTAGAAAATAAGCTTTAGTGGATCCATATGTCTGAAGTCTGCAGACACAGCAAGAAGGAGGCGGCGGGCTGGACGGGAAGTTTACGTTTGTGGCTTTGTATGCCGGCTACTGTTGCCATGGTAACAGGCAGGCGCGCTGCACCCTCGCGCACATACACGCTTCCTCACCTGGCAGGCATTTCAGACCCACACCGCGCTGGATTATTTTCGGAGAACTTGATGAGCTTCTGACCTGGAGAGATGAAAATAAAATGCATCAAGGGATGTCACTATATATATATATATATATATATACTGTATATATATATATATATATATATATATATATATACAGCGTATGTTCGAAGTGACAATATACTTGTACATAGTTCTCTAGTGTTTAGGCTTAGATATCGATGGCCTATCTATGGACAAATCATCATTGGATCGGTGATTATCTGTCATCTCCACCGGTCAACTCTTAGCAGGTCCACCGGATCATAGTGTCTTGCCTCTCCGGCCCAGCCGGACGGTCCTGAATTTGGCACGCTGTTTCGGGAGGGGGTATTGGCGCTAGGTCTCGCTTTTTTCTAGTTTTTTTTTTATCCTACTCTTTAAGCAGTGTAGCTTGTAAAATAGAAGTCCCCTTTAAACATAGTGGCGGAGGCTACTTTCTCTTGACTAATGTTTCGGTCGTCCTCCTGGTATTGTAATCTCGGCCTCCGCTGCAGAACGTAGCTGGACAGCATGTGTACAAGTTGTCTCCAAATCTGCAGGGTATGACTCACTCGCCTTCATATTCTGGAAACGAAAAGTGTTTTCTGTTCTGTAAATGATGTTCCCGGGTCCGGCTGGAATGTGAAACCTCCCATTGTGGGATCCCAGAAATCCAAATGTAAAAATAAAAATGACGGAAATGGGGGCTAGCGGTCTCCTGCTCACCACCTGCTTCAGCCCTCGTGGCAAATATCAGGGAATATGAAGCACTCGCTGTTCCATCCATGGCCCTCCTTCATCGGCATCACTTACAATCAGCTCTTCCATATTTACATTTACAGACTGCTTCATACATCCAGCACCACACTTTGATCCCCCACACCGGGGGCACAACATGCTGTCTCCGGGTCCATGTGGCCAGCGATGCCCCCTGCCATCTGGTCATACATGCTTGTCTATATCTCCTGAGAGATGAGAAGTTTCCGGGAGCAGATACGGGGAGCTACTAAGGGTCCACTCTTTGTATACCATTAGAACAAGGGTCTCCTAACCCCTTGTGAACCTTGTGCCAACAGGCATGGGGGTACAGTATGGATCTTGGTTGTTTGTCCCATGGGACCAGCTGACAACATAATGTCCAGAATATTCAATGACAATGGATATCAGGGGGGGAAGCAGGCTTGCACATGCTGGGTTTCAGCATGTCTGACCTTGGTTAGGAGAAGTGATGATGCCAGAGGTGTCTGGCAGAGGCTTTTTGTCTCTCCCCAGTGAGAACGCATGCCCGTTCAGATGAGCTGATCGTGCATTTGTTCACACACCAATATAAAATGATTTCGACCTTGATAAACTGCCTTCGGCTTGGGGAAATTCTGATCAGATCTACCATATTGCTTTATGTTCCTGGCTCTGAGGATTTTATAGGCCATTGTTTTGGTGCTGTTTTATGTTCTCAGACATCTTGGCTACAGAATAGACGCAGACAATTAGGAGCTTTGTCAGTAAAACAAGCAGCATCTTGTCCGCTCACAAACCCGGTACAGTTTTCTTTAGAAGTTTCTGGGTCAGCAAAGTTACTTCCTCCAATAATTCCACTTCTATTATTAGTCCGAAGCTGAATAATGAGTTTTGACAATCGTTGCAGCAGGCGCCATATTTCGTGCAGCCTTTGTAAGCCTTAAAGTGGCATTGGACAAGGGGGCAAATGGTCGCTCCACAACTTCCACGTGAGGATTCACTCTGGGTCTTAATAGAACTCCTTGCTGTATTGGCATTGACAGAATTGGGAATCTAGTTTTTGGCACTAGTGTCTAGGTTGGCTATAGTTTTTATTTGGCTCTATTTAAAGAGTTAATTCTCATCTTCATAAAAGGGTATTATTGGATTGGGCTGGAAAATACAAGCACTTTTGCAATTTACAGCATATTAAAATTGTCCACCGTTCATCAGATATTTACACTTTTCTTTTGTTTACAGCTTGTTGTCTAAGAGACCGACCACCGCTGCTGTATAGCTTGTAAGCATCAGGTTTAGGAGATAACAGCGGGCTCCTGAGAACCTGGCCACCTTCAAAATGCTGCTTACAATCTCAACAGAAAAGAGCTTATAAGCACTGCACATGTTCTACTGTCTAGCAGCGGTGGTCGGTCTCCAACGCAACCACCTGTAAAGGAAAAATGTTAATATCTCAAGAACGGCTGCAAATTTTAATAAGCAGTACATTGCAAATCTGCTTGTAGTTCCATGCACTATCTGACAATGTCCTTTTATAAAAATGGAAATTACCCTTTGAAGCCGTGGAAGAGCAGCCGCCCCATAGACCACTTTGTCAACAGGAAGATTTAGCGACCTAAACGTCATAGGGTCCCATTTTATAACACCGTGAGCGTTATACAGTCATCCTAAAAAAAAAAAAGGAATTTAATGTCCACCACCAGGACGGAGGACACTGTTGTCGCTGTTGGATACATACAGACAGGGGCGCAGTCGTGGAGCAAACTGGAGCCCAAAAGGTCCTTTGGCCCATGACTCAAATACTTTTGAAGCCCTTTTGGAAATTTTATGTTTGGACCCACAAGCTTGACGTTGCGCCTTTACCTAGGGATACCCCAGACCTTTATTCGTGGTCAGACACAAGGGGCACTGATCCTAACACATAGCCCTCATCTCCCCGAACTAATTTGCCATATCCTAATCCCTCGGACTGAGCCCATTTGGCGTTAAACGGTAAAATGGAGCATAGTGGGGTTATCCAGTGTCTCAACCCAGACGTCCCCCTCTAGGGGATCACACATGGGATCCCTGCTCCGGATAGACTTTTTTTTGCAACTAACTGCTTCCTAATGAGGAGATTAAAGCCAGACCTATAATTTCCAGTCCCAGGTGGCACAAGTCTGCTCCATCTGCACAGACGGCCATATATACAGTTACCAATGCTTTATACATGGCAGTATCCAACCCCAAAATGACAGATATTGGTTATCGGTGCTCTCGTCACGATACAGTCATAATCGATTAACACTTCACGTCCTGCAACTTGGCAAAATGGACTGTGACCAAGCAAGGGGAATGGGAGCAGAAACAGACGGGCACATGATGGACCATACAGAAGACATTACAGCACATTGGTGGAGAAGTGAAGAGTCAGGGGTATAGCCTGTTTCCCCTCCCTGCTCTCCATGGAGGAGGACTGCAGAGATACAATGTTTCCTCTTACTGTAAACAAACACTGGGACTCTGCTGGGCATGGGGGAAGGCTTCACTTACCATGGTCTCTCTGGGGTCCTGCTTCAGGGTGAAGGTGTTCTTGGGTCTGGACAACATGGTGGCGGGAGGCAGAGGACAGCCAGGAGTACAGCACTGAGTAGACAGCTGGAGAGTCAGCTCCTCTGTGCTGCTCCCATGGTGACAGTATAAAGAGGACTTTGTTCTAGAGCTGAGTCCTGCAGAATAGGTTGGGGCTGGCTAGAAGACCCCCCTGCCCATGTGTGCAGTGCTGCTGGGACTGTGAGGCTGGCAGGGATTCCCCCTGCAGTGTGGGGTGTCAGGCTCAGCCTCTCCTCCTCCTCCTCCTCCTCCTGCTGCAGTGTCTGATCTCCATAGTGAAGCTGACACTGTAGCCACATGTATTCTCAGCCTCTTAAAGGGACAGGGGATGCAAGACTCAGCGTTGTGCGGAGCCGGTAGCCAAGCAGCCTTTTGGACTTTTATAACTCTTTCATTGGCCTAGGTAATTTGAGTGTTTCTTATAAGGACTTCAGAAAAAAATATGAATTATTATTTATTTTTTCTTCAAAGTATTACGGTACAGGGGAGGTGCAGGACGTTACAGATTTTCAGCAGACTCATCAGCACACAGATATTGTGGGAGAATAAACTTTAATTTGGGATATTCATCATCAAAAACATGGCAGATACAGGAAAAAGAAAAAACAGGGGTCATACAACACAGACTAGAGAGGAACCACATGCACATAAGCAATAACGGTTAACACAGCGCCATCTGCTGGCTGCTCAGTACAGTCCCTCCTCAGCATAAGTCTGCAGCTGTTGTATACTCAAACAAGGGGTCGTCCCAAATGTGTGGACCCCCATAGATAGCAAAGCCCAAACTTGGTGGTATTTGTGGTCTCTTCTCCACAATGACACTAATAGGGATCATGGATACAGGAGTGAGATGTGGCTTGTCATCTCTGCTACTCTTTTCTATAAGTGTTCTGTGAGGCCCTGACCCTGGGGTCTTAGCTGTCAGATCAAATCCCTCAATAGGGGCTTCCAGCGCTCATCATGGACCTTGTCCGGTGGCTTGTTGGACCTACTTTGCCCAAGACTTCCAGCCAGAGGGGGTAGTCTCAGATCTTATTGGCGCTGACTGACAGAGCTTGATTGATCTTATGATACTAGTAAAAATCAGGGTGATTCATAAGAAAAGTGTCCAATTATCTTGTATTCTGTACCTAAATAAAAAAGCCCAAATCATTTTTTCTTCCGAATTTCCATACTTTTGGATAACCTTTTACTGTCGCTATATATGGTACATGGTTATTACCGCCACGATATCAGTGAATTGAAAAGATCACATGTAATATATTTTTTTTCCCTCTGGAAAGGAGAATTACACGACTTAATTACTGGCTGTGTTCAGTAGACGGAAGTAATTCCTCATTTAGCTCTCTACGAACGCGTTCTGATGAGTTAATAGGAAATCTTGAGCCAGGAATGTGGAGTTTGCCCGCTGCCATTAGGCTGATGCAGATTCTGAGGACTTTGGTCTTTTTGTGGTCACACAATAACAATACATTCCTGACGGTTCGCGGCGACTGGGCGAAAGGAATCTCACGGAAAGAAACGACGGTATAACCCTATGAATTATACATATCTCTCCTCCTGGATGGCTCATTGTGAGATTCCCAAATACGGAACCAGAAAATTCATGCAAATTTGACCTTGAGACTTTGTGGCCACCACCTTTTTTTAAACATGTGCCTCGGAGGTGAAGACTATATATAAAAAGCTAATTACCGGTATATAGCAGGGTTTTGCATTGGGCATATGATGGCATCTGCTTTGAGTTTACCATGGTTTGATTGGCAGTCATTCTGGTGATTAAGGCTTATGTGCCTGCCCCTTCTTCACCAGTGATTGGCCTATCTTTCACCTGGTATCCAAGTTACTTTATTTAAAACTTTTTTAGCCCTTGGGACCCTCTTGGCCACTGGATCCAATCTTGTGCCACATGGCTTTGTTGGACCAAGGCCCCCCTTGCTTCCATTTGTTAAAGAGCTTGACCACCTTGGACAGTGATTGGGCCATTTTCTACTGTAATTTTACAATTCTTCTCCGTGACAACATATTTTGTGTCCTTTCTTTACCTCTTTAGGACTCTCTTGTCCACTAGATCAGTGGCGTATTTAGGGGGGGGCAGTTGGGGCATGTGCCCCAGGTGCAGCCGGCAGGGGGGCGCAGTCGGGTCGCCTAATGTGGCAGTCCGCAGCGTCTCCCCCGGCGGATGCATTCTGCCGCCCCTGGTCTGGGAGTCAGCTGTTCTCTGACAGCTGACACAGAGAAGCTGCAGAGCGCCAACTCCCAACAGGTGCAGAGGTGGAGGGGGGCCCCAGCAGAGTGGCTGTGGCGGCAAAGGAGAAATCCCTGCAGCTCCGCTGCCTACAAGAGAAAATAGCAGCGGAGCTGCAGCGATCTGTCTTCCTGCTTGCTGCCCGCGCTTCCTCTTACACAGACGCGCCGCTGGATGACGTCATCATTCAGCGGCCAGCTGTGTCAGAGGAAGGCGATGGAGATGCTGCGGCAGAGCGCGAGGAGAGGTGAGAGGGGTGTGTGTGTGTGTGTGTGTGTGTGTGTGTGTGTGCGCACGCGCGTGCATGTGTGTTGTGCGTTGCAGGGGAATGTGCAGAGAAGTAAATGGTGTGTGTGTGTGTCTGTGTGTAGAAGGAGGAGAGGGCAATGATGGGGATGGTGGTGAAGGAGGAAATGATGGAAGTGGTGGAATGGGCAAGGATGGGGATGGTGGTGGAATGGGCAATGATGGGGATGGTGGTGGAGGAGGAAATGATGGAAGTGGTGGAATGGGCAAGGATGGGGATGGTGGTGGAGGATGAAATGATGGAAGTGGTGGAATGGGCAAGGATGGGGATGGTGGTGGAGGAGGAAATGATGGAAGTGGTGGAATGGGCAAGGATGGGGATGGTGGTGGAATGGGCAATGATGGGGATGGTGGTGGAGGAGGAAATGATGGAAGTGGTGGAATGGGCAAGGATGGGGATGGTGGTGGAATGGGCAATGATGGGGATGGTGGTGGAGGAGGAAATGATGGAAGTGGTGGAATGGGCAAGGATGGGGATGGTGGTGGAGGAGGAAATGATGGAAGTGGTGGAATGGGCAAGGATGGGGATGGTGGTGGAGGAGGAAATGATGGAAGTGGTGGAATGGGCAAGGATGGGGATGGTGGTGGAGGAGGAAATGATGGAAGTGGTGGAATGGGCAAAGATGCAGATGGTGGTGGAGGAGGAAATGATGGAAGTGGTGGAATGGGCAAGGATGGGGATGGTGGTGGAGGAGGAAATGATGGAAGTGGTGGAATGGGCAAGGATGGGGATGGTGGGGGAGGAGGATATGATGGAAGTGGTGGAATGGGCAAGGATGGGGATGGTGGGGGAGGAGGAAATTATGGAAGTGGCGGAATAGGCAAGGATGGGGATGGTGGAGAAGGAGGAAATGATGGATGTGGTGGAAAGGGCAATGATGGGATTGCTGGGGAGGAAATGCTGGAGGTGGTGAAATGGGCAATGATGGGCATGACGGAGAAGGCAATGATGGAGGTGGTGAAGAGAGCAATGATGGGGTGGGGTAGAGGACAATAATATGTGTGTGGACAATTTGAGTGGGGATGGGGGGATTTATTATGTGTGGGGAGAATATGGGGATGGGGAAATTTATTATGTGTGGGGTGAGATTTGTAGTGGGGATGGGGGATTTAATGTGTGTGGGAGACTTGAGGACACAAAATGAAGAGCAATGGGGGGCATATATGAGGAAACAGTACAGGGGAATTAGGGGCATGTATGAGGAAACAGTATGGGGGAATGAGGGCATGTATGAGGAAACAGTATGGGGGAATGGGGGGCATGTATGAGGAAACAGTACAGGGGAATTGGGGGCATGTTTGAGGAAACAGTATGGGGGAATTGGGGGCATGTATGAAGAAACAGTATGAGGGAATGGGGGGCATGTATTAGGAAACAATATGGGAGAATGAGGGCACAGTATAAAGAGCGATGTGAAAAATGTATGTGGACAGAGTACGGGAAGTGAGGGTGATGGGATGTGTGCAGACACAGTATGGGGAGTTAGGTGAGCAGGCAGTATAGAAAGTGAGGGGGTAAATATATGAGGAGACAGTATGGTGAACAGGAGGGATGTGAGAGGAGACAGTATAAGGAGAGAGGGGAATAGTGTGAGGAGACAGTATGGGGGGACAAAAGTGAGTGGGCACAGAATAGAAACTGAATAGTGGGGGTGTAGCATGGAGGGACAGTGTGAGGGCACAGCCAGGAGGGGACAGTATACCAGGAAGGGGGAGTTTGATGATAGAGTACAGTATAAATACTGGGCCCTATAGGGGGAACACAGTATGAGAGGACAATGTGAAGAGGGGACCGGTATGGAAAGGAGAGGTCAGTGTGAAGAGCATGAACCATAAGAGGGACAGTGTGTGGGGTCATATTTTGTGCAGACAATATAGTGAGGGGCAATTTTTTATTCAGGAGCATTTTAATGACACTTGTATCTTTAAGGGCGTCATGTGGAGATTTTCTGCAAAAGAACGGAGAAGATGGAAATCTGCAGAGACAGCTATGGATGAGAAAACTCATCATGGGGTCTGGACAAGATGAAGAAAAGAAGGAGATCGGCTCCAGAGACAACGTCATCTATAAGGTACCTGGATGTAAATGTTATTTGTGATACTAACTAATGCTCATGTTTTTATTTATGTTAGGAGCTTTAAACGGAATGTCCAGGTTTGTAATGAGTCTGCAGTTATTCTTTGTGACTGTAGATTTCTGAATTCTCACAGTGCGCCCTGCACACTGTCAGGATTCTCTCATGCTGGCGATTTAGATACATGCGGTCACATGTTGACTAGACATGTGTGGCCTCACTCAATGAACTGAGCGAGGCTGGGCACGTCTAGTCGTAATGTGTTTAGAAGTATACAAATCGCATGCTTGTGCTGACATGACTGTCCACCGGCAAGGGAGAATCCTAAAAGTGTGCAGTGCATTCGTTGTGAGAATTCAGAAGCCTGCAATGTCAGGATTCAGCTCTGCAGGTCGCAGTAGTCGTCACATGGACACTTCACTCATATGTGATTTTCATACTTGTGGTCCTGTGACAACGAGCTTCTCTTCTGCTTCTCTGTTTTTCACTGATCATTGAGAGCATTAGGGAGAGGAGCTCGTCGGTACATGACTAAGTGTGAAAATCGTATATGTCCTGAGGGGAAGGGGGGGCGCCAAAATGAATTCTTGCCCCGGGTGCCAGAGACCCTAGATACGCCTCTGCACTAGATCCAATATGGCAATATGGCAGTGGTACCCAGCTGTTTTATTGGATCAAGGCTCAAATAATAATAATAATCGTTATTTATATAGCGCCAACATAGTCTGCAGTGCTTTACAATTCATAGGTTCATATACAACAGCCATTTGAAACATAGTTAATGATGTTACAACAATAACTAAATCAAAAATAATGACGACCTTGCTCGTGAAAGCTTACAATCTACAATGAGGTGGGGGTGACACACAGTACAGAGGCTTATTTACAATGCTGGTCCAGCCATTTTGAGGAAATGGGGGCTAGATAGGGGCTGCATGAGCAGGTCACCAGCCAATAGTTGTAGTGCTTTTGTGTGCGGTGGAGTTTGATGGGGATTTATGTTCAGAGAAATAGTGAATGGGCTATGTACTGTATAAAAGGACTTTGATTAGGGAATGTGATAGGCCTCCATAAACAGATGTGTTTTTAGGGAGCGCCTAAAACTGGGAGGTATGGATTAGTGCAGAGGTTAGTCGAAAGTGGCTTGTGGAGCATAAAGCATGGGTAGGCCAATAAACAGAAATGAAGGAGGAGATGTAGGGAGGTGCCGCACTGTGGAGAGCTTTGTGGGTGAGAACAAGCCGTTTAAATTGTATCTGATAATGTATCTCACTTCCATTAAATAAGGAGAATGTCTCTTGTGGACAGTATCTTGTCCAATCTGGTGCCCAATGGTCTTTGTTGGGCCAAGGCACTTCCACTTAAGTAGCTGCCCTTTGTAGGCTTCCAGGTGACCACTGGTTTTGTGTCCTATGTTACTCTTCAACAGCCCATCTTATCCTAGATGATTACTCGTTTTGTTCCTAAGTTATTTTTTTGTTTGTTTTTTCGACTTTTTTGTCCAATCTGCTGCCCATTGGTTTGTTGGCCCCAGTCCCTTACTTTCACTGCTCAATGTTCCTGCTCCTTGTAGAGATGCAAGTGACCACTCATATGCAAACCACAGTAACTTTTTGATGGCCCATCTTCTTCCAGGTTACCACTCATTTTGTTCCTCAAGTTATTTTTTTTAAGCTCTTAGAACTGTCTTGTTTACTAGGTTCAATCTGGTGCCAAATGCCCCTGGATCATGTGGCCACCAGTTTGTGACTCTATACCTGCTGTGGCTTGTAATTGGTTAATGTACCTTCATATTTGCGAAGATGTTAATCCTTTGCAGAGCTGAAGATATATTGGACCAGATGAAGCTTCTTGTCCCTGTAGTCCTCTCTTAGGTTTGGACAGGATGTAACTCTGTGTGAGGGCTTCTGCACATCAGCTTGAAATTGCACCCTTGCCAAGGCTAGACAGATGCGCTCTAGGCAGCTGTCTCTTCTGTCGGACACTCATCAGATTTGGATCCACCATCTGATCTGATCTGGATCTTTGACTAAAAATGGAATACGAGATAATGTTCCTATTTGTGTAACATGTAAAGAGACTTTTTGGCCAGGCAAGGCTCCCTGGGAACAGTATCCTACTCGACACTAAAGAGGGGCAAAAACCACCAAACAGCTGGCTGTGGAAGTATGCTGATCTATGGGAAGCTGTTATAATATGATTAGGGGCAACTAAAAGTAAGATTTCACAGATCCATAATGGTCCTCATCTAACAAAGGGTGCAGAAGGCATTGGTGGCACACCGAGAATAGGCACAACCTGGAATTTGACACTCATAGGCGTCCGTATCCCATGGTATTATGGAGCTTCACAACACTCAGGTGCACATCTATTATTTAGGGTTAGTGACAGTCCCATAGAGTTATCATATATTGTGTATTGAAACCAGCAGATCTTCTAGAATGATGGAATTAAGATGATTTAATTATAGCTGTGGCTGATCTCTTACAAAGGTACTTAATAAGTTCAGTAACTTTTCCAATGCTTCACTTTTTCCTACCTGCTTTGCTACCCTCATCCCCCACCGCTTAAGCTACTATTTCTAGGAATCTTATGCTCTGTAATTTCCCATCCACTTTTTTGAGTGAGTTGTTCATCTTAATCAGCATCCTTCCAGCACCTTAGGTGCTGCATCTTCCTTTCCATAATTATCCAGTTGAATTGATCCCAACATTGTCCAACTGTTTGCCTGCCCTGCACTGAAAGCCCTTCTCAGCTGATCCTGTATGAATCTTGACAAAAAGGAAAGCAGGAGAAGGTGCAAAGAGCCATCCCCAATTTCTGTAGAGAGTCTAAGGCTGGTTTCACATTTGCGTTTTTTGCCGCTGCGTTTTAGCCCAAAAAACGCATGCGTTTTTTCCCCTATACTTAACATTAAAAACGCATGCATTTTTTGCATGCGTTTTGCCGCCGCATGCGTCTTTTCTATGCATGCGTTGTGTTGCAGAAATGCAACATGTAGTAATTTCTAGCGGCGTTTTTTTTGCGGCAAAAAAACCTATTGCTGTCTATGTAAACGCATGCGTTTTTAAGCACATGCGTTTGCATGCATTTTTAAACGCATGCGTTTTAATAGAAAAACACAAGAATACACACTGATAAGCCAACCCCAAACCCTAGCCCTAACCCTGAGGGATCCTAACCCTAACCCTAAGGGTTAGGGTTAGAGTTAGGATCCCTCAGGGTTAGGGTTAGGGATAGGGTTAGGATCCCTTAGGGTTAGGGATAGGGTTAGGATCCCTTAGGGTTAAGATCCCTAGGGTTACTAGGGATCTTAACCCTAACCCTAGCTATTTCTGTTTATAGTGGGTTTTCTTGTTGATTTTGATGATTGCCAGCTGTCACAAACTTCTCATTATGCGTTTCAAAAACGCAAACGCAGGAAAAAACGCATTTAAACGCGTCAAAACGCCGCGTTTGTATTAAAACATGCAAAAACGCATGCGTCTAAAAAACGCAGCGTTTTAACGCGTTTACATGCGTTTTTTGCACCACATGCGTTTGCGTTTAAAACGCTGCGTTTTTAAACGCAAATGTGAAACCAGCCTAAGACCCTACTGTACTTTTTCTAGAGAGACCAAGACTAGCCTCTGCTTCCTGCAGAGTGACACAGACCAATTACACCCCTTCCTCGTCTGTGATTGGTCACGGCCTTCGCTGAAGAAGTATTCAAGTTCCACCCCACAGACTCATTTACACAGAACCACACCCCTCAGACTCTTACTCTCATGTATGATTTTTGAGAAATTGAGTCACTGGGAGACATAAGCAGGGGATCCTGTGCCACCAGTTGAATGGTCATGTACACAACCAACCTGTTTTAACCCTTTAGAATATGATCAGATTTCCAATATTTCCCCCATGCTGTATAGTACTCCATTCAGCAAGTTAGGGTAAGTTCACACAGAGCTTTTTTGATGCTTTTTTTTCTGCAGCAAAACCTGATTTCTTGCCAGGAAAGAAGCTGTGTCAAAAAAGAACGCAGGTTTAGGTGCGTTTTTGGGTGTGTTTTGGTGCATGCTAATAAAGTTGAGTGCCCACAGAGAAAAAAAAACCTGCTTCCTGTAGAACCACCCATATGTTCAACCTATACCAAGACAGGGCTAAGCTAACACCTCACTACTACCAGACACTGCCTTGCAATAGCTCTCTATCAGGACACCTCACTACCTGACATTACCTCACAATAGCTCTTCACACCTCACTGCTACCAGACACTCCCTCACAATAGCTCTCTAGTAGGACACCTCACTACCAGACACTCCCTCACAATAGCTCTCTATCAGGACACCTCACTACCTCACAATAGCTCTCTATCAGGACACCTCACTACCAGACACTCCCTCACAATAGCTCTCTATCAGGACACCTCACTACCTGACACTACCTCACAATAGCTCTCTCACAGGACACCTCACTACCAGACACTCCCTCACAATAGCTCTCTATCAGGACACCTCACTACCAGACACTCCCTCACAATAGCTCTCTATCAGGACACCTCACTACCTGACACTCCCTCACAATAGCTCTTCACACCTCACTGCTACCAGACACTCCCTCACAATAGCTCTCTAGTAGGACACCTCACTACCAGACACTCCCTCACAATAGCTCTCTATCAGGACACCTCACTACCTGACACTACCTCACAATAGCTCTCTATCAGGACACCTCACTACCAGACACTCCCTCACAATAGCTCTCTATCAGGACACCTCACAATAGCTGACACTACCTCACAATAGCTCTCTATCAGGACACCTCACAATAGCTGACACTACCTCACAATAGCTCTCTCACAGGACACCTCACTACCAGACACTCCCTCACAATAGCTCTCTATCAGGACACCTCACTACCTGACACTACCTCACAATAGCTCTCTATCAGGACACCTCACTACCAGACACTCCCTCACAATAGCTCTCTATCAGGACACCTCACTACCAGACACTCCCTCACAATAGCTCTCTATCAGGACACCTCACTACCTGACACTACCTCACAATAGCTCTCTATCAGGACACCTCACTACCAGACACTCCCTCACAATAGCTCTCTATCAGGACACCTCACTACCTGACACTACCTCACAATAGCTCTCTATCAGGACACCTCACTACCTGACACTACCTCACAATAGCTCTCTATCAGGACACCTCACTACCAGACACTACCTCACAATAGCTCTCTATCAGGACACCTCACTACCTGACACTACCTCACAATAGCTCTCTATCAGGACACCTCACTACCAGACACTCCCTCACAATAGCTCTCTATCAGGACACCTCACTACCAGACACTCCCTCACAATAGCTCTCTATCAGGACACCTCACTACCTGACACTACCTCACAATAGCTCTCTATCAGGACACCTCACTACCAGACACTCCCTCACAATAGCTCTCTATCAGGACACCTCACTACCTGACACTACCTCACAATAGCTCTCTATCAGGACACCTCACTACCAGACACTCCCTCACAATAGCTCTCTCACAGGACACCTCACTACCAGACACTCCCTCACAATAGCTCTCTATCAGGACACCTCACTACCTGACACTACCTCACAATAGCTCTCTATCAGGACACCTCACTACCAGACACTCCCTCACAATAGCTCTCTATCAGGACACCTCACTACCAGACACTCCCTCACAATAGCTCTCTATCAGGACACCTTACTGCCAGACACTCCCTCACAATAGCTCTCTATCAGGACACCTCACTACCTCACAATAGCTCTCTATCAGGACACCTCACTACCAGACACTCCCTCACAATAGCTCTCTATCAGGACACCTCACTACCTGACACTACCTCACAATAGCTCTCTCACAGGACACCTCACTACCAGACACTCCCTCACAATAGCTCTCTATCAGGACACCTCACTACCAGACACTCCCTCACAATAGCTCTCTATCAGGACACCTCACTACCTGACACTCCCTCACAATAGCTCTTCACACCTCACTGCTACCAGACACTCCCTCACAATAGCTCTCTAGTAGGACACCTCACTACCAGACACTCCCTCACAATAGCTCTCTATCAGGACACCTCACTACCTGACACTACCTCACAATAGCTCTCTATCAGGACACCTCACTACCAGACACTCCCTCACAATAGCTCTCTATCAGGACACCTCACAATAGCTGACACTACCTCACAATAGCTCTCTATCAGGACACCTCACAATAGCTGACACTACCTCACAATAGCTCTCTCACAGGACACCTCACTACCAGACACTCCCTCACAATAGCTCTCTATCAGGACACCTCACTACCTGACACTACCTCACAATAGCTCTCTATCAGGACACCTCACTACCAGACACTCCCTCACAATAGCTCTCTATCAGGACACCTCACTACCAGACACTCCCTCACAATAGCTCTCTATCAGGACACCTCACTACCTGACACTACCTCACAATAGCTCTCTATCAGGACACCTCACTACCAGACACTCCCTCACAATAGCTCTCTATCAGGACACCTCACTACCTGACACTACCTCACAATAGCTCTCTATCAGGACACCTCACTACCTGACACTACCTCACAATAGCTCTCTATCAGGACACCTCACTACCAGACACTACCTCACAATAGCTCTCTATCAGGACACCTCACTACCTGACACTACCTCACAATAGCTCTCTATCAGGACACCTCACTACCAGACACTCCCTCACAATAGCTCTCTATCAGGACACCTCACTACCAGACACTCCCTCACAATAGCTCTCTATCAGGACACCTCACTACCTGACACTACCTCACAATAGCTCTCTATCAGGACACCTCACTACCAGACACTCCCTCACAATAGCTCTCTATCAGGACACCTCACTACCTGACACTACCTCACAATAGCTCTCTATCAGGACACCTCACTACCAGACACTCCCTCACAATAGCTCTCTCACAGGACACCTCACTACCAGACACTCCCTCACAATAGCTCTCTATCAGGACACCTCACTACCTGACACTACCTCACAATAGCTCTCTATCAGGACACCTCACTACCAGACACTCCCTCACAATAGCTCTCTATCAGGACACCTCACTACCAGACACTCCCTCACAATAGCTCTCTATCAGGACACCTTACTGCCAGACACTCCCTCACAATAGCTCTCTATCAGGACACCTCACTACCTGACACTACCTCACAATAGCTCTTCACACCTCACTGCTACCAGACACTCCCTCACAATAGCTCTCTAGTAGGACACCTCACTATCTGACACTACCTCACAATAGCTCTTCACACCTCACTGCTACCAGACACTCCCTCACAATAGCTCTCTAGTATAGTAGGACACCTCACTACCAGACACTCCCTCACAATAGCTCTCTATCAGGACACCTCACTACCTGACACTACCTCACAATAGCTCTCTATCAGGACACCTCACTACCAGACACTACCTCACAATAGCTCTCTCACAGGGCACCTCACTACCAGACACTACCTCACAATAGCTCTCTCACAGGGCACCTCACTACCAGACACTCCCTCACAATAGCTCTCTATCAGGACACCTCACTACCAGACACTACCTCACAATAGCTCTTCACACCTCACTGCTACCAGACACTCCCTCACAATAGCTCTCTAGTAGGACACCTCACTACCTGACACTACCTCACAATAGCTCTCTATCAGGACACCTCACTACCAGACACTACCTCACAATAGCTCTCTCACAAGACACCTCACTACCAGACACTACCTCACAATAGCTCTCTCACAGGACACCTCACTACCAGACACTCCCTCACAATAGCTCTCTATTAGGACACCTCACTACCTGACACTCCCTCACAATAGCTCTCTATCAGGACACCTCACTACCAGACACTACCTCACAATAGCTCTTCACACCTCACTGCTACCAGACACTCCCTCACAATAGCTCTCTAGTAGGACACCTCACTACCTGACACTACCTCACAATAGCTCTCTCACAGGACACCTCACTACCAGACACTCCCTCACAATAGCTCTCTATCAGGACACCTCACTACCTGACACTACCTCACAATAGCTCTCTATCAGAACACCTCACTACCTGACACTACCTCACAATAGCTCTTCACACCTCACTGCTACCAGACACTCCCTCACAATAGCTCTCTAGCAGGACACCTCACTACCAGACACTACCTCACAATAGCTCTCTCACAGGATACCTCACTACCTGACACTCCCTCACAATAGCTCTCTATCAGGACACCTCACTACCAGACACTACCTCACAATAGCTCTCTCACAGGATACCTCACTACCAGACACTCCCTCACAATAGCTCTCTATTAGGACACCTCACTACCAGTCACTCCCTCACAATAGCTCTCTCACAGGACACCTCACTACCAGACACTCCCTCACAATAGCTCTCTATCAGGACACCTCACTACCAGACACTACCTCACAATAGCTCTCTAACAGGGCACCTCACTACCAGACACTCCCTCACAATAGCTCTCTATCAGGACACCTCACTACCTGACACTACCTCACAATAGCTCTTCACACCTCACTGCTACCAGACACTCCCTCACAATAGCTCTCTAGTAGGACACCTCACTACCTGACACTACCTCACAATAGCTCTCTATCAGGACACCTCACTACCTCACAATAGCTCTCTCACAGGACACCTCACTACCAGACACTACCTCACAATAGCTCTCTCACAGGACACCTCACTACCAGACACTCCCTCACAATAGCTCTCTATCAGGACACCTCACTACCTGACACTACCTCACAATAGCTCTTCACACCTCACTGCTACCAGACACTCCCTCACAATAGCTCTCTAGTAGGACACCTCACTACCTGACACTACCTCACAATAGCTCTCTCACAGGACACCTCACTACCAGACACTACCTCACAATAGCTCTCTCACAGGACACCTCACTACCAGACACTCCCTCACAATAGCTCTCTCACAGGACACCTCACTGCCAGACACTCCCTCACAATAGCTCTCTATCAGGACACCTCACTACCAGACACTCCCTCACAATAGCTCTCTAGGCTACTTTCACACTGGCATTTTTTTGCAATACATCGCAATGCGTCGTTTATGGGATAAAACGCATCCTGCAAAGTTGTTTGCAGGATGCGTTTTTGCCCCATAGATTAACATTTGCGACGCATTGCAACGCATTGACACACGCCGCAACCGCCGTGCGACGGTTGCGCCGTGTTGTGGCGGACCGCCGGGAGCAAAAAACGTTAAATGTAACGTTTTTTGCTGCCGAAGGACCGCTTTTTCCGACCGCGCATGCACGGCCGGAACTCCGCCCCCACCTCCCAATGGGGCAGCGGATGCGCCGGAGAAATGCATCCGCTGCCCCCGTTGTGCGGCGCATCAAACGCTAGCGTCGGAATCTCGGCCCGACGCAATGCGACGGGCTGAATCCGACGCTAGTGTGAAATTAGCCTTAGGACACCTCACTACCTTACAATAGCTCACTCTCACTATGGACACCTCACTAATTACACCCCAAAGCTCTTGGCTGTGAGATCACTTCCTGCTGGCCATGACGTTTCTGCACAAAAAAAGCAGCAAGTAATGATACCTGCGTTTTTTCCAAACACCCATTCAAGCCAATGGGTGAAAAATGCTGCAAAAACGCAGAAAAAACGCTGAAAGAAGTGACATGCTCTATATCCAAAAAACACAGCAAAGCACAAAATCCCGAGGACACAAAAAAACAATGTGTGTGCATCAGATTTCTGAAATCTCATAGGCTTTGCTGGTAATGGAAAAAGCAGCTGGAAATTAGCATAAAAAATGCAGCAAGAAAACCCTGCAAAAACGCCGTGTTTGAACTTACCCTTATTGTCTAATGCTCATTGACCCTTACTCTACGGCTGTGCTGCAATCTATAATCGAAACTGATGTCGGTGCACCCTGGGAACACATGGGTTAATAGGTTATGACAATAACGAGCCGACAACGAGTTCCTTGGTGCATTTGCCAATTTCTACCAGGGAGGACCGGGAGCGTGCACACAGGCTGCAGATCCGTTCTGGCTGCCATACTGCTGAAGTTGTCAGGCCTGAGCCTGGCCTGTACAGAAGTCATCTGGAAGAAATCAGCACACATGCCTCCTTCGCCTGCACCCATAGTTCCTCCACACCATGAAATCAGTGCATGCAAATTTAGCCTGGAAGCACGCGCCACACCATGTGTACAGGCCTCCATGCCCGCCACCGCTCATAGCCGCCCACCAGTCTGCTGGCTGCCATACTGGTCTTAGCTTTGAAGTATTTCAGAAAATGCTTATTATTCCCATAAAATAATAATTCTGGATCATCTTTTCTCACAAGTCTATGTGGTGACATTCCTCTGTTATTCCCCCTGGAAATATAGGAATAAATTGGCAGCTGGGTGGTACAAATTGGGGGTGTGGACTAACAGGAGAACAGCACAAAATAGCCTTCAAAAAGCAATTTATACAATTCTGGGAAACACCTACAGCATAAGATAGAAATAAGGAAGAAATAACAAGAGGGAGGACGGAGGAGACTAATGAGTGACTGACGTCTCATATGTGTGTGATAGAGGGGACCAAATGTGAAGGATCCCAGCCAGAAACATGTATTCCCCCACACCTACCATGTGTGATACTGTCTGCTGAGCTGTGTATCTAATCCTATCCTGTGTGATACTGTCTGCTGAGCTGTGTATCTAATCCTATCCTGTGTGATACTGTCTGCTGAGCCGTGTATCTAATCCTATCCAGTGTGATACTGTCTGCTGAGCCGTGTATCTAATCCTATCCTGTGTGATACTGTCTGCTGAGCTGTGTATCTAATCCTATCCTGTGTAATACTGTCTGCTGAGCTGTGTATCTAATCCTATCCTGTGTGATACTGTCTGCTGAGTCCTGTATCTAATCCTATCCTGTGTGATACTGTCTGCTGAGCTGTGTATCTAATCCTATCCAGTGTGATACTGTCTGCTGAGCTGTGTATCTAATCCTATCCTGTGTGATACTGTCTGCTGAGCTGTGTATCTAATCCTATCCAGTGTGATACTGTCTGCTGAGCTGTGTATCTAATCCTATCCTGTGTGATACTGTCTGCTGAGCTGTGTATCTAATCCTATCCTGTGTGATACTGTCTGCTGAGCTATGTATCTAATCCTATCCTGTGTGATACTGTCTGCTAAGCCGTGTATCTAATCCTCCTGTGTGATACTGTCTGCTGAGCTGTGTATCTAATCCTATCCTGTGTGATACTGTCTGCTGAGCCGTGTATCTAATCCTCCTGTGTGATACTGTCTGCTGAGCTGTGTATCTAATCCTATCCTGTGTGATACTGTCTGCTGAGCTGTGTATCTAATCCTATCCTGTGTGATACTGTCTGCTGAGCTGTGTATCTAATCTTATCCTGTGTGATACTGTCTGCTGAGCTGTGTATCTAATCCTATCCTGTGTGATACTGTCTGCTGAGCCGTGTATCTAATCCTATCCTGTGTGATACTGTCTGCTGAGCCGTGTATCTAATCCTATCCTGTGTGAAACTGTCTGCTGAGCCGTGTATCTAATCCTATCCTGTGTGATACTGTCTCCTGAGCTGTGTATCTAATCCTATCCTGTGTGATACTGTCTGCTGAGCCGTGTATCTAATCCTATCCTGTGTGATACTGTCTGCTGAGCTGTGTATCTAATCCTATCCTGTGTGATACTGTCTGCTGAGCTGTGTATCTAATCCTATCCTGGGTGATACTGTCTGCTGAGCTGTGTATCTAATCGTCTCCTGTGTGATACAGTCTGCTGAGCTGTGTATCTAATCCTATCCTGTGTGATACTGTCTGCTGAGCCGTGTATCTAATCCTATCCTGTGTGATACTGACTGCTGAGCCGTGTATCTAATCCTATCCTGTGTGATACTGTCTGCTGAGCTGTGTATTTAATCCTATCCTGTGATACTGTCTGCTGAGCTGTGTATCTAATCCTATCCTGTGTGATACTGTCTGCTGAGCCATGTATCTAATCCTATTCTGTGTGATACTATCTGCTGAGCCGTGTATCTAATCCTATCCTGTGTGATACTGTCTGTTGAGGCGTGTCTAATCCTATCCAGTGTGATACTGTCTGCTGAGCCGTGTATCTAATCCTATCCTGTGTGATACTGTCTGCTGAGCTGTGTATCTAATCCTATCCTGTGTGATACTGTCTGCTGAGCCATGCATCTAATCCTATCCTGTGTGATACTGTCTGCTGAGTCATGTACCTAATCCTATCCTGTGTGATACTGTCTGCTGAGGCTTGTGTCTAATCCTATCCTGTGTGATACTGTCTGCTGAGCTGTGTATCTAATCCTATCCTGTGTGATACTGTCTGCTGAGGCGTGTGTCAAATCCTATCCTGTGTGATACTGTCTGCTGAGCCGTGTATCTAATCCTATCCTGTGTGATACTGTCTGTTGAGGCGTGTCTAATCCTATCCAGTGTGATACTGTCTGCTGAGCCGTGTATCTAATCCTATCCTGTGTGATACTGTCTGCTGAGCTGTGTATCTAATCCTATCCTGTGTGATACTGTCTGCTGAGCCATGCATCTAATCCTATCCTGTGTGATACTGTCTGCTGAGTCATGTACCTAATCCTATCCTGTGTGATACTGTCTGCTGAGGCTTGTGTCTAATCCTATCCTGTGTGATACTGTCTGCTGAGCTGTGTATCTAATCCTATCCTGTGTGATACTGTCTGCTGAGGCGTGTGTCAAATCCTATCCTGTGTGATACTGTCTGCTGAGCCGTGTATCTAATCCTATCCTGTGTGATACTGTCTGCTGAGCTGTGTATCTAATCCTATCCTGTGTGATACTGTCTGCTGAGGTGTGTGTCTAATCCTATCCTGTGTGATACTGTCTGCTGAGCTGTGTATCTAATCCTATCCTGTGTGATACTGTCTGCTGAGCCATGTATCTAATCCTATCCTGTGTGATACTGTCTGCTGAGGCGTGTGTCTAATCCTATCCAGTATTTAAGTAAATAGGGCAGCACACTGCAGCGCCAAAACATGCAAACTTGAAAACACAAAATTTGAACTGCATTACTGCACTGAAAATATGAAAAATGAGAGCTTTTAGCGCATAAAAATGGCCAATTTTATGTGTACCTCGTAGCCACGATAAGGCATCTCTCTTATACGAGGCCTCGTATAAGAGAGATGCCTTATCGTGGCTACGAGGTACACATAAAATTGGCCATTTTTATGCGCTAAAAGCTCTCATTTTTCATATTTTCAGTGCAGTAATGCAGTTCAAATTTTGTGTTTTCAAGTTTGCATGTTTTGGCGCTGCAGTGTGCTGCCCTATTTACTTAAATATATACGAGTTGGCGACTCTGGGTTCAGCACCTGTTCACACTGTGTCTATGTTTGGATGTGCAGATCAGGTTTTTTTGAAATGTATTCTCTAGCCTTCTGATCGTGCACTCCCCGCCTCCTAGCTTCAGGTGTTTTAATTATAATAGGTCCAATACCCCTCCACAGTGAGAGAGAATTTGAGTCCAAGGAGACAGGGCCGGCGTCAGCACCCGGCGCACCTGGGCAAGTGCCGGGGCCCTGGCGAGACGGGGGGCCCACTCACTCTGTCTGGGATACAGCCAGGGCTGGCAGAAGCTCCACTGGTAATCATAATCAGTGAAGCTTCCGGTGTAGAGACTGGTTGAGGACCTGTAGTGACATCACGATCATGTGACCTGCCATGTGACCATGATGTCACCACAGGCCATGTATTCATAGGCCAGTGCCCCTGGCTCCTGTCCTCCTGCACGGAGCTTCTGAGGGGAGGGAGAGCTAAGACCTGAGCCGGCACCTACATACCTGGGCTGTGATGTGAGGTACCATAAGTCGTGCAGCACCCTCTGTGTGTGCTGCTCCTGGTGATGATGGCTCCTCAGCAACTCCTGCTCTTGTCGGCAGTCCCAGCAGAGGAGAGGGCAGGGAGGTGTCTCCTGGGATAGTGCTGCTGGGAGCAGGAGGAGCTGCAGCTGATAGTGTGGAACATCTCATTCCCTCCAGTATAAAGCAGTGTATGTGAGGTGTAATTGATGTGTGTATAGTGTGTGGTATGTGTAGTGTGTGCTGTCTGTTAGCTATGTGTATGTGTTTATATGAATCACATGTATCAAATGAGCATTTGTTGTGCAGCATGTGTGTGCCATGTATGTATGTGTGCCATGTATGTATGTATGTGTGTGTGCCATGTATGTATGTGTGCCATGTATGTATGTGTGTGTGCCATGTATGTATGTGTGTGTGCCATGTATGTATGTGTGTGCCATGTATGTATGTGTGTGCCATGTATGTATGTGTGTGCCATGTATGTATGTGTGTGTGCCATGTATGTATGTGTGTGTGCCATGTATGTATGTGTGTGTGTGCCATGTATGTATGTGTGTGTGCCATGTATGTATGTGTGTGTGCCATGTATGTATGTGTGTGTGCCATGTATGTATGTGTGTGTGCCATGTATGTATGTGTGTGTGCCATGTATGTATGTGTGTGTGCCATGTATGTATGTGTGTGCCATGTATGTGTGTGCCATGTATGTATCTATGTGTGCCATGTATGTATGTGAATGCCATGTACATGTGTGTTCCATATACATATGTTCCATGTACTGTATGTACGTGTGTGTGCCCTGTACGTGTGTGCCATGTACCTGTACTGTATGTGTGTACCATGTACATGTACTGTATGTATGTGTGTACTATGCATGTGTGTGTGCCATGTACTGTATGTATGTGCTGTGTATATGTGTGCCATGTACGTGTGTGCAACATTTACTCTGTGTGTACCATGTACGTGTGTGCGATATGTACATGTACTGTATGTATGTGCGCTGTGTACATGTACTGTATGTACGTGTGTGTGCCATGTACATGTACTGTATGTATACATTTTTGCACAGGTCACTTATTGGGGTCAGTCATCAGCACTACAAATCGACAGTGAATTCAAAACAATGGGACAACGAATACTGATGTGTTGTGCTGCTGCAGCCTGCAACCCATTTTGCCCTTTTACAAATGTTCTACTTTAATACTTTATAATGTTTACTTTAAGGCTGTGTGCACACGTTCAGGATTTTTTGCGTTTTTTCCCCACGGTTTTTCTCTATAAAAACGCGGAAAAACGCTCACATTAAGCATCCTATTATTAGAATGCAATCTGCAATTTTTGTGCACATGCTGCACTTTTTTCCGCAGCGGAATCGCATTCTGGAAAAAAATGCAGCATGTTCATTCTTTGTGCGGAATCGCAGGGATTCCGCACACATAGGAATGCATTGATCCGCTTACTTTCCGCATGTGGCTATGCCCACCATGCGGGAAGTAAGCGTATCATGTGCAGTTGGTACCCAGGGTCGAGGAGAGGAGTCTCTCCTCCAGGCCCTGGGAACCATATAATTGTTAGAAAAAAAAGAATTAAAATAAAAAATCATGATATTCTCACCTTCCGGCGTCCCCGACAGCCTTCCCGCTCCTCTCGATGCTTCCATTCCCAATAATGCATTGCGAAAATGACCTGTGATGACATCGATCTCGCGAGACCGCTACTTCATCTGGGGTCATTGCCACAATGCATTATTGGGACCGGAGCATCGTGAGGGGCGAGAAGGCTGTCGGGGACGCTGGAAGGTGAGAATATCATGATTTTTATTTCTATCTTTTTACTATTGATGCTGCATAGGCAGCATCAATAGTAAAAAGTTGGTCACACAAGTGTGACCAACCTGTCAATCAGTTTTCCAAGCGATGCTACAGATCGCTTGGAAAACGCTAGCATTCTGCAATCTAGTTATGCTTGTGAAACGCTAGTGTTTAGCGGAAAAACGCATGCCAATTCCGCATGCGATATACCCGCAGCAGGAGTTGCAGAATTGCCGTGGAAATTTCTGCAGCAATTCTGCAACATGTGCACATAGTCTAAAAAGTTTTCCATTAAAAGCCCCTCTGCTGTATGGTATTGTAGAATTTACAATAGCTATCACTCATGTAAGAAGTGAAATCTGGCATTGTACTATACCTATATTTCTCTGCTGTATCTGTGATTCACGAATTGTGGTATGAGTTAAAGGGGGGCCCAGTGAGACTCTTTCGCCCAGGGCCCTCAAAAACCTGGAGCCGGCCCTGCAAGGAGAGGTTTCACATGTACCCATTCAGATGGAGACGTTTATTCTCAGAGAGGTAGGTCAAGCGTAGGGCCTCGTATAAGAGAGATGCCTTATCGTGGCTACGAGGGGCACATAAAATTGGCCATTTTTATGCGCTAAAAGCTCTCATTTTTCATATTTTCAGTGCAGTAATGCAGTTCAAATTTTGTGTTTTCAAGTTTGCATGTTTTGGCGCTGCAGTGTGCTGCCCTATTTACTTAAATATATACGAGTTGGCGACTCTGGGTTCAGCACCTGTTCACACTGTGTCTATGTTTGGATGTGCAGATCAGGTTTTTTGAAATGTAATCCTATCCAGTGTGATACTGTCTGCTGAGCTGTGTATCTAATCCTATCCTGTGTGATACTGTCTGCTGAGGCGTGTGTCTAATCCTATCCTGTGTGATACTGTCTGCTGAGCTGTGTATCTAATCCTATCCTGTATGATACTGTCTGCTGAGCCACGTACCTAATCCTATCCTGTGTGATACTGTCTGCTGAGCTGTGTATATAATCCTATCCTGTGTGATACTGTCTGCTGAGCCATGTATCTAATCCTATCCTGTGTGATACTGTCTGCTGAGCTGTGTATCTAATCCTATCCTGTGTGATACTGTCTGCTGAGGCGTGTGTCTAATCCTATCCAGTGTGATACTGTCTGCTGAGCTGTGTATCTAATCCTATCCTGTGTTATACTGACTGCTGAGCAGTGTATCTAATCCTATCCTGTGTGATACTGTCTGCTGAGCTGTGTATCTAATCCTATCCTGTGTGATACTGTCTGCTGAGGCGTGTGTCAAATCCTATCCTGTGTGATACTGTCTGCTGAGCCGTGTATCTAATCCTATCCTGTGTGATACTGTCTGCTGAGCTGTGTATCTAATCCTATCCTGTGTGATACTGTCTGCTGAGGCGTGTGTCTAATCCTATCCTGTGTGATACTGTCTGCTGAGCTGTGTATCTAATCCTATCCTGTATGATACTGTCTGCTGAGCCACGTACCTAATCCTATCCTGTGTGATACTGTCTGCTGAGCTGTGTATATAATCCTATCCTGTGTGATACTGTCTGCTGAGCCATGTATCTAATCCTATCCTGTGTGATACTGTCTGCTGAGCTGTGTATCTAATCCTATCCTGTGTGATACTGTCTGCTGAGGCGTGTGTCTAATCCTATCCAGTGTGATACTGTCTGCTGAGCTGTGTATCTAATCCTATCCTGTGTTATACTGACTGCTGAGCAGTGTATCTAATCCTATCCTGTGTGATACTGTCTGCTGAGCTGTGTATCTAATCCTATCCTGTGTGATACTGTCTGCTGAGGCGTGTGTCTAATCCTATCCAGTGTGATACTGTCTGCTGAGCTGTGTATCTAATCCTATCCTGTGTTATACTGACTGCTGAGCAGTGTATCTAATCCTATCCTGTGTGATACTGTCTGCTGAGCTGTGCATCTAATCCTATCCTGTGTGATACTGTCTGCTGAGCTGTGTATCTAATCCTATCCTGTGTGATACTGTCTGCTGAGCCATGTATCTAATCCTATCCTGTGTGATACTGTCTGCTGAGCCATGTATCTAATCCTATCCTGTGTTATACTGACTGCTGAGCAGTGTATCTAATCCTATCCTGTGTGATACTGTCTGCTGAGCTGTGCATCTAATCCTATCCTGTGTGATACTGTCTGCTGAGCTGTGTATCTAATCCTATCCTGTGTGATACTGTCTACTGAGCCGTGTATCTAATCCTATCCTGTGTGATACTGTCTGCTGAGCTGTGTATCTTATCCTATCCTGTGTGATACTGTCTGCTGAGCAGTGTATCTAATCCTATCCTGTGTGTGATACTGTCTGCTGAGCCATGTATCTAATCCTATCCTGTGTGATACTGTCTGCTGAGCAGTGTATCTAATCCTATCCTGTGTGATACTGTCTGCTGAGCTGTGTATCTAATCCTATCCTGTGTGATACTGTCTGCTGAGCCATGTATCTAATCCTATTCTGTGTGATATGGTATGCTGAGCTGTGTATCTAATCCTATTCTGTCTGATACTGTCTGCTGAGCTGTGTATCTAATCCTATCCTGTGTCATACTGTCTGCTGAGCCGTGTATCTAATCCTATCCTGTGTGATACTATCTGCCGTGTATCTAATCCTATCCTGTGTGATACTGACTGCTGAGCTGTGTATCTAATCCTATCCTGTGTGATACTGTGTGCTGAGCCGTGTATCTAATCCTATCCTGTGTGATACTGTCTGCTGAGCTGTGTATCTAATCCTATCCTGTGTGATACTGTCTCCTGAGCTGTGTATCTAATCCTATCCTGTGTGATACTGTCTGCTGAGCCGTGTATCTAATCCTATCCTGTGTGATACTGTCTGCTGAGCCATGTATCTAATCCTATCCTGTGTGATACTGTCTGCTGAGCTGTGTATCTAATCCTATCCTGTGTGATACTGTCTGCTGAGCTGTGTATCTAATCCTATTCTGTCTGATACTGCCTGCTGAGCTGTGTATCTAATCCTATCCTGTGTGATACTGTCTGCTGAGCTGTGTATCTAATCCTATTCTGTCTGATACTGCCTGCTGAGCTGTGTATCTAATCCTATCCTGTGTGATACTGTCTGCTGAGCTGTGTATCTAATCCTATTCTGTCTGATACTGTCTGCTGAGCTGTGTATCTAATCCTATCCTGTGTCATACTGTCTGCTGAGCCGTGTATCTAATCCTATCCTGTGTGATACTATCTGCCGTGTATCTAATCCTATCCTGTGTGATACTGTCTGCTGAGCCGTGTATCTAATCCTATCCTGTGTGATACTGTCTGCTGAGCCGTGTATCTAATCCTATCCTGTGTGATACTGTCTGCTGAGCCGTGTATCTAATCCTATCCTGTGTGATACTGTCTGCTGAGCCGTGTATCTAATCCTATCCTGTGTGATACTGTCTGCTGAGCTGTGTATCTAATCCTATTCTGTGTGATACTGTCTGCTGAGCTGTGTATCTAATCCTATCCTGTGTGATACTGTCTGCTGAGCTGTGTGTCTAAACCCATACTGTATGATAATGACTGTGGGGCTGGTTTATCTCATTCAATCCTGTGTGATACAGACTATGAGATTAGTGTATCTCATCCCATACTGTGTTACTATCTGCGGAGTTGATGTATCTCATCCCATCCTGTGTGATGCTGTCTGTGGGGCTTGTATATCTCATCCAATTCTTTGTGTTACTGACTGTGGGGCTGGTGTATCTCATCAAATCCTGTGTGATACAGACTATGAGGCTGTGTATCTAATCCCATCCTGTACGTTATTGTCTGCGTGGCTGCTGTATCTCACCCCATCTTGCGGGATCCTGACTGAAGGACTGTGTATCTTATCCCATCCTCTGTGATACTATTTGTGGGGCTTGTGTATCTCATTCCATTCTGTGTGTTACTGACTGTGGGGCTGTGTATCTCATCCCATCCTGGGTGATAGTGTCCGCGGGGCTGTGTATCTCATCCAATCCTTTGGTATACTGACTGTGGGGCTGTGTATCTCATCCCATACTGTGATACTGACTGTGGGGCTGTGTATCTAATCACCTCCTGTGTGATGCTGTCTGTGGGGCTGGTGTATCTCATCCCATCCTGTGTGATACAGACTATGAAGCTGTTTATCTAATCCCATCCTGTGTGTTACTGTCTGCGTGGCTGCTGTATCTCATCCCATCTTGGGTGATACTGATTGCGGGACTATGCATCTAATCCCATCCTCTGTGGTACTGTTTGTGGGGCTTGTGTATCTCATCCCATCCTGTGTGGTGCTGACTGCTTGGCTGTGTATCTTTGGAGGACGGCTGGCACACCTCTGTGTGGTCACTATGTGCTGTGACACCGGAGCTGCTCTGTAACACTGTCCGCTGACTCACCACAGTGGGGCCTGATGACCTCATCATGTCGCCCACTCCTGGCCCACCGCATGATGACTTTTCCCATGAGTCACCCCATAGCTGAGCTTTTCCTAACCTAGTTTCTGAACGGTTAATGTGGTGATGACACGGGGTCCCCCACATGACTGTAGCGAGAATTATGCAACATCACATCTGGCCGATTTTATGATGTTTGTGTCTAGGGCTCAAATTCTTCTCAGAAGATCCGGGATTAATTACCCTGCAGTGCAAAGTTTCTGCAGAAAACTTATCTGGCGTCCAATGGTGGCTCCAGCCACTGTACGGCCCAGCATCTATTGGTGTCTTTCCATGAGGTAGGACCCTTTTACAGGGTTTAAAGGCAAACCATGACATGTACAACTTAGTGCTTCTCACAAAAGTAGAATATCATCAAAAAGTTAATTTGTCTCAGTTCTTCATGGGGAAGACTGCTGACTTGACAGATGTCCAGAAGGCAGTCATTGACACACTCCACAAGGAGGGTAAGCCACAAAGGTCATTGCTAAAGAAGCTGACTGTTCAGAGAGTGCTGTGTCCAAGCATATTAATGGAAAGTTAAGTGGAAGGAAAAAGTGTGGTAGAAAAAGGTGCACAAGCAACTGGGATAACCGCCGCCTTGAAAGGATTGTTAAGAAAAGGCCATTCAAAAATTGGGGGGAGATTCAGGAGTGGACTGCTGCTGAAGTCATTGCTTCAAGAGCCACCACACACAGATGTATCCAGGACATGAGTTACAAGTGTCGCATTCCTTGTGTCAAGCAACTCATGACCAATAGACAAGGCCAGAAGCATCTTACCTGGGCCAAGGAGAAAAAGAACTGGACTGTTGCTCGGTGGTCCAGGGTGTTGTTTTCACATGAAAGTAAAGTTTTCTTTTCATTTGGAAATCAAAGTCCCAGAGTCTGGATGAAGAGTGGAGAGGCCACAATCCAAGGTCCTTGAGGTCTTGTGTGAAGTTTCCACAATCAGTGATGGTTTGGGGAGCCATGTCATCTGCTGGTGTAGGTCCACTGTGTTTTCTCAAGACCAAAGTCAGCGCAGCCGTCTTCCAGGAAATTTTAGAGCACTTCATGCTTCCCTCTGCTGACAAGCTTTTTGAAGATGGAAATTTCATTCTCTAGCAGGACTGGAGACCTGTCCACACTGCCAAAAGTACCAATACCTGGTTTACAAACAACAGTATCACTGTGCTTGATCGGCCAGTAAACTCGTCTGACCTTATCCCCATAGAGAATCTATGGGGTATTGTCAAGAGGAAGATGAGACACCAGACCCAACAATGCAGACGAGCTGAAGGCTGCTAGCAAAGCAACCTGGGCTTCCATAACACCTCAGCAGTGCCACAGGCTGATCACCTCCATGCCACGCTGCATTGATGTAGTAACTGATGCAAAAGGAGCCGCGACCAAGTATTGAGTGCATTTACTGAACATACATTTCAGTAGGCCAACATTTCGGATTTTAAAATCATTTTTCAAGCTGGTGTTATAAAGTATTCTAATTTACTGAGATAATGACTTTTAGGTTTTCATTGGCTGTAAGCCATAATCATCAACAATAAAATAAATAAACACTTGAAATAGATCACTCTGTTTGTAATGAATAAATGGCGCTATAAAAATGTATAATAATAATAATAATAATAATAATGACTCTATAAACTATGAGTTTCACTTTTTGTATTGAAGAACTGAAATAAATTAACTTTTTGATGATATTCTAATTTAATGAGAAGCACCTGTATTTGCCAAACCAAACCTCTGCATTGAAGATATCCTCCTATACACCTTTCTGGGAAGGCCCCAGTGTGTGCTATATGCCAATTACGCACAACTAGTGATCTGGGCGGTATGCAACTGTTAATGGGCTGTAATCCAGGGTGACTAAAGGTATCGTCACATTTAGCGACGCTGCAGCGATCTAGACAACGATCCCGATCGCTGCAGCGTCGCTGTGTGGTCGCTGGAGAGCTGTCACACAGAGAGCTTTCCAGCGACCAACTATGAGAAGTCCCCTGGTAACCAGGGCGCAGGGCCGCGCTTAGTAACCCGATGTTTACCCTGGTTACCAGTGCTAATGTAAAAAAAAACAAACACTACATACTTACATTCCGGTGTCTGTCCCCCGTCGCTGTGCTTTCCTGCACTGACTGAGCGCCGGCTGGCCGGAAAGCACAGCGATGACATCACCGCTGTAATCTGCTTTACGGCTGGCCGGCGCTGACAGTGCAGGGAAGCAGAACGCCGAGGCACGCGACAGACACCGGAATGTAAGTATGAAGTGTTTGGTTTTTTTTACATTTACACTGGTAACCAGGGTAAACATCGGGTTACTAAGCGCGACCCTGCGCTTAGTAACCCGATGTTTACCCTGGTTAACAGTGAAGACATCGCTGAATCGGCATCACACACGCCGATTCAGCGATGTCTGCGGGAGATCCAGCGACGAAATAAGGTTCTGGACTTTCTGCTCCGACCAACGATGTCACAGCAGGATCCAGATCGCTGCTGCGTGTCAAACACAACGATTTCGCTATCCAGGACGCTGCAACGTCACGGATCGCTAGCGATATCGTTGTGAAGTTGGTCAGTGTGAAGGTACCTTTATATGCCAAAAAGAGAGTCTTTTGTCTCCCAAATAGCTCCTGAAATCCCACCCTCGAGCATAAAGTGTGAAGCCAGAAGCGAAGGAGGAAAAGTGCTGCAGTCGGGCTCTGTTACCTGTCTTCCGGTACAAGCGCAGGGCGCAGGTGAAGCCCAGGCAAGTGCACCAAACTTCAGATTGGATGCCAAGATGGCTGGACACTTGCCTCGTTCTTATTCGAGTCCTGCACAGGTGCAACACCCTCTCCTAGGACATGTATGATGCACAGATGAATCCGCACCGTCCTGGGAGGCAGGATATCTAGAGCGAATTTGGGAGTGGTGGCAGTTTAGTGCAACAAGTTCATGTGACGAGTTCCCTTTAGCCCTCGATCAAAGGGAAATGGTAGTTCTTCATGGTTCTGCCAGTCCATGTTGAGAATGGTTGCTCATATAATCACCAGCCCTGTAGTAAAGGCCTCATGGTGAACCTTCAAGTGTAAGGACAGCTCCCAATAAGGGACTTATTACTCACATTCGGTCCTCCAGAAGGTCCTGGTTCACAGAACGTTCTGATGAAACAATGCTTTTCTAACACTTCCTGTTTTCAATCACGAAACTTACATAATTCTGAATAATACTTTTCCAAACCACTTTCCTCCAACATCACCGCCCTCCCAGCTCTGCAAAATAGTCACAGCGATAAAAATGGAGACTGAGGAAAGGGATGGAGAAAACCTCCAGCAAGCAGATAAGAAAAATACATCCAAGGCCAGCGCCAGGTCTCCACAAGAACCAGGTCTCAGGTGTTGTCCTCCTCCCACTACCTGGGCAATAATACTGGTAAATCTAGACTTTTTCACATAAAATCCCTTTAATTCGGCAACATTTTTCAGTTGATTCATGCATGACTTGATTTATAGGGGACAAAATTCAGGACGATGGGTGACAATGGGCTGATTGAAGGGCCACGGCGCTCCGAGTGCTTCATCTCTTCCATCTTTATTGGGAGACCTTCGTTTAGTTACTAAAGTTTAGTACATTAATCATTGCATATGTGACTGAAGGACCACAGCACTCCAAGTGCTCCATCTACTCCATCTTTATTGGGAGACCTTCCTTTAATACATTAATCATTGCATATGTGACTGAAGGACCACGGCATTCCAAGTGCTCCATCTACTCCGTCTTTATTGAGAGACCATCTTCTAGTACATTAATCATTACATATGTGACTGAAGGACCACGGCACTCCAATTGCTCCATCTCCATTTTACTGGGATACCTTCCTCTAGTAAATTAATAATTTCATACGTGACTTGATTTAGAGAGGATCTCCAGGAGTACAAAATTGAGGGCCATCGGTTGAGATTTCTGACCATCATCTGAGGGCCTAACCATGGGTTCAGGGGATGTGTGGTTGCCATCATACTTGTCCCATCCTTCACATATAATCTCTTATGGCTGTTGATACATCAATCAGTCTCGATAGATGGGAGTTCATTTAGATTTTTTGGATTGTTTTCACGCTCGTACTTCTTCACAATTTTGGGTGGGGATTTCCTTGGAAACTGTTAAGCGAATGTACAAACATGTTACTAATCTACGGAGCAGTCATCTCCTCTGCCAAAGCCACTCTCCATGAAAAGACGGTTTTTAGGTGGAATGTCAGCTCTGGGGTCCAGGAACACTGTGTGCGCTGAGGAATTTCTTCCCTCCCCTCAGCTAGAAAAAGCAAAAACATCTACTGAAGCCACGTGAATCTCTGGATGGAATAAGAAACAGTTGTTTTTCCCATCAGAGAGCTGCAAAGTAGAAGCAGCTGGGAGATAGCAGGGTGAAGTCACCATCATCCCAACAGAAAAATGAATCCTGCGGAGTGTGGCCAGCTCCGTGCAGTTGGCCGACAGGCCACAGGGGGAATAAAGTCTGAAGAAACAGACGGCTAGGAATTTGGCATCAACATACTTGACCAGTAGCATGGGTTAAAGGGCCAAGATACTTTATTTTGGCTACAAAAATGGCTGCCACATGCAGGATGGCGCTTATTATATTGCTCCAAAATCCATTCTCCAATCTGGGCTATAAAAATGCCACATTTACTTACTGAAAAGAGACGGGTGGGGTCTGTCTGTTACAGTCATCATATTCTTGTACATAAGAGCAGTATTATAGTAGTTATAGTCTTGTACATAGGGGCAGTATTATAGTAGTTATATTCTTGTACATAGGGGGCAGTAGTATATTAGTGATATTCTTGTATATAGGAGCAGTAGTATAGTAGTTATATTCTTGTACATAGGGGCAGTATTATAGTAGTTATATTCTTGTACATAGGAACAATATTATAGTAGTTATAGTGTTGTACATAGGAGACAGTATTTTAGTAGTTATAGTCTTGTACATAGGAGCAGTATTATAGTAGTTATATTTGTGTACATAGGAGCAGTATTATCGATATATATATAATCGTCTAAGGTCCACTTCCGTCTGTTTGTCTGTCACGGAAATCCCGCATCGCTGGTTGGTCGCGGCTGGCTGGGCGTGACCTATCAGCGACAGGCGCAGTCCGGCCGTGAATTGGCGCGACCAATCAGCAATATTGCAGCTGGATTTAAACACGGCTTCACTTTTTACTATTGATGCTGCCTATGCAGCATCAATAGTAAAAAGATATAATGTTAAAAATAATTTTAAAAAAATCGTGATATTCTCACCTTCCAGTGTCCCCGGCAGCTTTTCCCGCTCCTCGCGATGCTCCGGTCCCAATAATGCTTTGCGGTAATGACCCCAGATGATGTAGCGGTCTCGCGAGACCCCTACATCATCACGGGTTATTGCCGCTAAGCATCACTGGGAACGGACCTGGCGGGAGCATCGCAAAAGGCCTGGGCTGGATCTGGGAGCCGCCGGAAGGCGAGTATATAACTATTTTTTAATTCGTTTTTTAACAGGGATATGGTGCCCACACTGTTATATAGTACGTGGCTGTGTTATATACTGCGTGGCTGTATTATATGCCTCATGGCTGTGCTATATGCTACGTGGGCTGTTATCTGCTACGTGGCTGTTCTATGCTATGGGGCTGTGTTATATGCCAAGTGGGCTGTGTTATATGCTACATGGCTGTGCTATATTTCTCTGCTGTATCTGTGCATCATGAATCGCAGTATGTGTTAAAGGGGGGGAGGCACTGAGACTCTTCGCCCGGGGTCCTCAAAAACCTGGAGCAGGCCCTGGCTTCACTGATTGATTTGTCGCGCCCGGCCCGGCCAAACGGACGGCCGTTTTGCGCTGGCTTGGGCTTCTGTCCTCGGAGTTGTGCAGCAGTGCCATTCATCTTTTCCTTGACACACATTACTCCTTCTCACCTCCCTGCTTTCCTTGCATGTCCCAAGCCCCCCTAAATCCTCATTGACCCTTACTGCCTCGCTCTCTACTTTATCCCCTCATTAGCACAACTACCCTCCCCCAGTATAAAAGCTTCTTCTTCATCCGTCTGACCATCCCCCCCCCCCCCCCCAAGGAAAGCTGCACCCTCCCCATTGAAGTGCAGCCCGTCCATACAGTAGAGCCTGTAGCCGACAGAAAAGCCAGCTTAGTTCTCCAGGAACCCAAACCTTCCCTTTCTGCACCATTTTTTGCATCACTTATTTATCTCCCTAAGCTCCCGCTGTTTTTCAAGAGATGCTTGTTGCACCGGCAGAATTTCTGAAAACAACACCTTTGAGGTCCTGGCCTTCAGCTTCTCTCCTAGTTCACTGTAATAATTTTTCGGACTTTTCACCTCCCTATTTGTCATTGGTAGCGATGTGTACCATGACTGTTGGGTTTTCCCCATCCTCACCCTGTAATGTCTATTCGATTTGCAATATGCCGCACCCACACTGTTCGGCATTCATGGTCTCGGTGGCAGATGACGCCGTCTGTCCTCCTAATTAGAGAGTCCCCTACCACCAACATCTGTCTGGCCTTAGCTGCACTCCAATCACTCTCCTTCCTACAGAAGTCGTTTTCTTGCTGTAGTGATCCTAGTCCTGGGCTTGTATTCCTAAAAACAGCCAAACAGGCAGACTACCCCTCAAACAGCTGATCAATGCAAGCATACAGCTTACAAAACACACACCTGGTAACATCATCCATAGAGCACATGATACCCCAATTGTCAGTATCCTGTACCCCCAGTGTCAGTGTCTTTATGTTCCCTTGTAATAGGGGTGGCAGCGGTCAGGAACATGTGGATCACCACTATCTGATCTGTATCTCCTGTCTCTCCCACCTGGGTTAATATCCTCTGTGTCCCCCTGCTCTCCCACCAGTAAGTGCAGCAGCCAATCACAGCTCTCGAGCAGGAATATAGGTGGTCTGGGGAGTCGCCACTCACTGCCTCTCACAAAGTAACTGCAGATGCTCAGCACAGAGGTTGCTATTAGTGATGAGTAAATATACTCGTTGCTCGGGTTTTCCCTAGCATGCTCGGGTGACCTCTGAGTATTTGTTAGTGGTCGGAGTTTAAGTTTTCATCGCTGCAGCTGAATGATTTACAGCTATTAGTCAGGCTGAGTACATGTGGGGGTTGCCTGGGAATCCTCACATGTAATCAAGCTGTCTAGTAGCTGTAAATCATTCAGCTGAGGCGATGAAAACTTAATCTCCGACCACTAACACTTTTCTAAATGTTTTCCTCATGCTGATTTATAATTTCCAATGCCTACACAACGTACAGAAACTTATGCTAATGAGGTAATCATTGGAATAAATTATTTGAATAAGGCAGGGTCAGGTCTGGGAAGACTGAATCGGAGGGCCAGAGAGAAGCAGACGAGGACCGTGGATGGACACATCATATCCGGGTTACCATCCGTATGTGACTCGTCTTTCATGAATTTACCCCAGTGACGTGTTCTGGCACTGCAATTTAAAGAAAAAAAAAAGTGTGATTGGTATATATCCTTTTTTTCTCTTCTGTATAGGATAATGTGTCCATCATTACACTGCCCCAATTACGGCAGGTATAGCTTCAGAGACCCCCAGACACACATCCAGGTGTAAGCAGTACCTGAGCTCTATGCTGACTGCTGTCACATGTACTGTGTGACCAAACATCGCCACCTTGTGGTAATACTAAGGCTGTACAGTCCAAAACACACCTATGATCCGACAGGTTACAGAAGCTAGTATTTCTTGTCACTACTGAGTCAATGAAATCCTTGAATTTTGAGGGGTGTAGAGCCATTCAATGGTTGGGTGTGTAGATCAGTAGGAAAATGTTAAGTGGTTTAAAAACAACTCAGCTCAAAATATGCCAAGTTTTACATTAATGTTAAAATTTTGCAGTGTTTTTGACTTTATTGTCCTGCACATTGGAGGTAACGGAGAATCCATCAGTGAGCCTCTTATGTGTGTTTTTCCTATGTGGTGATTTAGGAGCACATCAAAGATCAGCTTAACTTTAATGTGGTGTGAATTGGTTTTTCTTTTCCCATCAGAACGGTCCCACTGGCGGATTTTGGGCTTCCTCTGTCCCTGGCCATTGTATTACTCCATCAGTGGGGGGCTTTGTAGCTTCTGCCCACTGATTTATGGACCCAGACCACAGCAGGGTTAAGCTGCATACAATCAGAAATAGACTGATAATTGTGCTACACGCTGGAGAAGCACTAATTAGGGAACTCTCTGTAGCCGGAAGCAGGATTTAATAAAGCAAAGAATAAATCGGGAGAAGCACATGGGTCACTTCTGCCCTGGTGAGCGCCATAAATCCCAGCAGCCACACAAGCCATGCGTCATTAACAAGGAGCCGGCGCACGAATGAAGGCGACATGGAAGCACAATCGTCTGCTGCGTAATATACTTTATTGAAGGCACTTTAACTAATGACCAACTTTTCCATGTAATGATCAGTTCTACCCACAGGGGGGCAGAAGACAAATCCCGACAAGAAAAGAACCAATGAAATTCTGCCAAATGGTAAAAACCTTCAATTAATAATCCTTTATTGCGATCCATTGTAAGTGGCGCCGCTGCTCCCAACACAAGTCTGGTTATTAAAGCTTTTGTTAAAAGGAGGGTAGTGGTGGGGGAGGGGGGAAATTAAAAAAAAAAAATAAAATACACAAGTAATACACACCGATATAATACACACCGATATAATACACGTCGTCATGATAACCTTGCACTGCCACATTGTGCTCTACAGTTAGAAAGGTTTGTGCAAATACTGCTAAGTTTCACCGCGGGCGTCTTCCCCGATCGTGTCGTCAGTTCCAAAGAGGACAGGACCAGAATATTCTATAAATATATAGATGCATCTACGTGTGTGTAACATGTATTGTATGTGTGTACACACATATATACACACACACCGTACAGTTCGGTCACCTTCCCGCATTAGTCTTCTGTACACGGACATTTTGCATATTTAAACATTAAGAAATGCAACATTGCATTAAAAAAAACAAAAACAAAGTAAATCTATATTCTACAGCGTTAATGCTGTAAAAAAACAAAAAGCTGCTGTGACATGAATTTACCAACCGCATTGAGGCAGAGGCGACCATGTTGGAGACAGAAGCCGAAGTGATGAGCGACTCCGGGCCGGTCATCTATGCAAATGTTGCAAAACTACAACTCCCATCGTGCCCGGCCAGTGAAGTCGCGCAGAATTTGACTGTAGCGATGCAGGTTGACATACACTGCGGCAATAGACCCCACAAAATTGTGAAAATTTAACTTTTCAATTAAAAAAAATAATAATTTAACATTGATTTAGTCTAGACAGGAAAAAAAAAAAGGGGGGAAAAAAATAAATAAATCAAAGTTTCAATTAAAAAAAAAAAAAAAGAAGGTAATGTTGGTTTAGTCTATAAAATGGCGCCCGTACCTCTTACAGGGTAAATCGTTACTTTTCCAGGTATACAAGTTAGGAAGAATCAGTAACTGCATTGAGAAAGTGCCTCACAGGATTAAAAAAAAAAGTTACATTTAGCAAAAAAAACATTCAAAGCGTTGCATAAAGCTCCCTACTTATGCCGTAGTCCTATTTACAATGGCTGAGCTGCCCCCACCCCCCAAAAAATGCATAAAAGGGTCAAAGATGGCAGATAAAACGGCCCCTCCCCCAAGAGATGAGTAGAATCGTCATGTAAAGGCATTTCAAGGAGGAACATTTTTGTTTTAATCTTATTTCTTTCCATCGGTTCATCTTAAAACATGAAAATATAAAAAAATAGAATTTCCTTCTCCGAGCGTCGCCTCGAGATCAGGCTTAACATTCTCCACTCTTGAAAACAGAGCGATATCCTTACATCTGTATATATAGAGCATCGATGGACATACACGAGTCTATTCATCAATAAGGTTTTTTATTATTATTTTTTTTTTAACCTTATTTATCTACCAGGACAGAGGTAGTGTAGAAATCGCGGGGCTGGGGGGGGAGGAAGATAGTTAGCAGCTTTATTTAAAAAAAAAAATTATAATTAGTGTTCATGCTTAGGGGCGTGAGAATTAAAAAAAAAAAAAAATAAAATTATAGGAAATTGCATATATTCACTAAAAAAAACAAAAAACAATTAACTAATTGTACTTCATGCCATCGGCAGATATGGTGACGCATTAAGAGGGGATGGTGGGGAGAAAAAAAAAAATCTGCAGCGTGAGCCTCAGTGACCGTGTAGATGTATGATCTTTCGGGCCGCGCATGGGCACCGCCTGGGCCGCGAGAAAGAATGATTCAGCTCGCTCTTGTTTGGAAAAAAAAATCACTTCTAAATATATAAAACTTCATCAGCCCATCATAAGACACCTCACGTAAATGGGAAGATTGAAGCAATCTTTCGGGGATGGTGCGCTGTCTGAACTACACGTGTGCTGCCAGAGGGGGAAAAAAAAAGTCACATTTGCAGAAAAAAAAAAAGAAAAAACCAACTATGCAAATTAAAGACAATACCTCAAGTCATCCACTTTTTCTTTTTTTTTTTTACAAATTGTCAACTTTCAGATTATACAATAATTTCTATAGTTTTTATTATGAAGGATTTGACAATTTGTGGAAAATTTATGTATATAGTGTTTTGTTTTGTTACATTCCCCCCCGTTGCATGTGACACCCCCTCATACAGGCAGCCAAAAGCGCCCTTTCGCTCAGCACAAGAAATAAAAATTTTTTTAATTAATTTGCTGCAGGAAAGAGGCTTTCTCCCTGCCATGTGTGTGACCGTCCTTGAGGGATGTCAACAATTAGAAAAACATGGCTGCCGTCTATTTTGGAAAGAGATATGTACAGGTTTGTATATGGTATTACAGCACCACTGAACTAAATGTTGCAAAGCTGCAGTACCACATACAACCTGTAGATACAGATGGCGCTGTTTGTCCAAGATTAGGAAAAATGGTTGCTTTACTCCACAATCAAAAAAAAAAAAATTGTGACTTTAAATAACAGGAAGGGGGGAAAATAACCTAAAGTGCTATGGAGGGCGTCATCACATACAAAATTACCAAATTTGCATTAATATTTTTTGTTTGCACCTTAAAAAAAAAATGTATATAGCGAATTCTAATGACTAGTTCCTCGTCCTCTAGAATTTGTACAGCCACTCGGCCCCAAAAACAACCCTAAAATACAAAGGAAAAGTCTGTAGAAACATATTGCATCCTCCCCAATGCTGCCCCCTATGGGTGTCCCTCAGAACCTGTGGATTAAAGCCTGTTTTTCACGCTCTTTCCGCCTCAGTTCCTCCTTGTAACAGCACGAACAGTAGTTGCCCGTTTCAGGGTGTCCATAAAAATTGCAGTGCGTCTGCTTACACTTGGTCTGCTGGACGTTATAGTGCGTCCGCACCTTGTTGCCATCTGCCGCTCTGGACATGGTGCTGGGATCTATGTGTTCCTGGTAGCCATTGCTGTGCATAATGCAAACAGTCTGGTCGCCCTCGGGATAGACCGGGGGAAGTTCGGACTCGGAAGGAGAAAGCCTACCCATGTGCGGAGGGCTGGACTGGTACGGATGAGGCCGAGTCTGCATGCAGTGCCGGGGGAGGGTGGCGTAGGAGGGCAGATTATTGCAAGAGCCGCCCGCTACCTGCCGCCTACTGTCCTGGTAGCTGTGTGGGTGGGAGCAGTCTGACGTGTTGACGATGGAAGGTCTCGGGATGGTGAAGCCCCCGGAATAACTGGAGGGTAGCGGCCCTTTCACACCATACTCCATCCCATAAGTAGCAGTCACTTGGGAATACGATGGTAGGGGCAGGAGCTCGTCGGCCTTAGGCAGCAGCATGTCTTGCTCTAGTCTCTTTGCCGCACCACAGTTCATCAGGGCCTTCTTCTCGGCCTCCCTTTGCTTCTGCTCCGCTATGAACCGGTCATGGGCATCAGCCAGGTACCGTTGGATCATCTGCTTCTGGTAAGGATGGCGGTCGCTGGTCTTTAGCAGGCAGGCGAAGATAAACTTACGTTCCCCTTGCATGGCTGCTCGCAGGATGCTCAGACTCAATTTGACGTCGTGGCTGTATTTGTAGGGATCGCCCTGGGTCTTGTCCGTGGCGGACTTGCTGGAGGACTTCTCAGAGGACGTGGAGATGTCGCCTTGCGAGGAGTCCTCTTTGCTGCCCTTTCGGCCCTTTAAAGACCCTTTCTTCTTCTTCTCCAGTGTGTCCCCTTGTCCGTTGCTCACACCAGACTTTCCGCTCTTGCTGTGCATTAGGCCGCCCATGTTTTTCTTCAGCTTGCTGCCCAGGCTCTTCCCAAAGCTGCCCAGCTTGTTGGCCACAGAGTCCGCCCGCTTTTTATCTTTCTCCTTGTCCTTCTCCTTCTTTAACTTCTCTTTCTCCTTGTCTTTCTCCTTCCCGGTTTTGCTGCCTCCGTTGCTCGCTGAGCTGCTGCACACGGACTCTTTGTCGGACTCTCCAGATTCTGCAGCGGACCTCGCGTCATCTCCGGCCGATGCGGTCGGGGACTCCGGCTGGGCGAGGGGGGCCTGCGGACAGAGAACAATATCAGACATTGGTTGTAATGACCCCAACTCGACAGTAAACGTAAGGCCTCATTCAGACACACAAATCTCCGGTCAGTGTGCTCCACGGAGCGAATTCAGATTGACGGTAGACTATAAAAATGAGGAAAAATGGCTGATGTTGCCTACAAGTTGTCATCAGGAGCAACCACTCACCTGAATCTCGCAGGGCAGCGACAGCCACGTCACCGTCATGTAATTGTGCAGCAGGCTTAGCTTTGCTTCCAATGACAACGTGACCCTGGAAACAAAACATGACGTTACTTAAGGTATATGGCACACAGCAGCCACAGAGCCATGGACAGACCGAATGGTCTCTGGAACAGAAGGTGCGTGCCAGCGAGACTACCCTCTCTGATCACACAACGCCTGACCATTGTTTAGGTGGCACGGAAAAATACATGACTGGGATCGGAGGGGAACCACATCCCAGCATTTTCACCTCTTCTGACTGCCATCACTGCTCCTATTAGGGTTTTAGAGCAAGACTAGGGGACGGTCAGATTTCCTTACAACTGAGCTTCTATGAATGGCACAAATCCCAAAAAAAAAAAAAAAAAATCAATGTCCTGTGACATCTTGAGAAACAAAATACCGTAATAAATATTTATAAAATTAAAGAAAAACTCCCATCCCCCAAAATATTACATTTTGCTTCAATCACGTTATGAAAACAAATATATAAAGAAATGACAGTAAGTTGTAAGAACTGCACAAAATGTTATTTTTTTTCTCCAGCATCAAACAAGACCGTGCAGACTCAAATCAGCTGGAAAAAAAAAAATTATGGCTGAGAAATACAAAAGTCAGTCTTTAATGGGTTAATACACAATTGATTATACATGAATCCTAAAATTCCAGGATGAGAGTGACCAGCAGAGGGCAGCAGTAACCAATCTGTATCCCAACACTGCACTTCATCAGTAGTACTTCACCGAGACAGACCATTCACGGTGCCCTGGTCTGGGCATCATCCTTACCGCCAGTCTGTGTGCGGCAGATTATATTACAGCCTCAGCACAGGAGCGCATAAAACATTTATAGGCACATGTGATAGGATGACATAACGAAGGAGGATGCAGCATCATGGCCATGAGCCCTATGTCTGCCACCAAAAGGCATCCCCTCCTAAGTGGTACAGTGCATGTATGCGGCTCTTAAAAGTACAAGAGACCCCAATAGTAGCCGGAGGATCTTATATTCCCCTACCAGTCCCCCACCTCTCCTTGGTAACACTAGTAGGGTCCCCAAACTTCCCTTTCTGGATGGTCAGCAGTGGTCATATCAGCAAGACCAGAACACAGTGTACAGTGCCAGTCTTTGCACAGCCTATTCTGATCCTATGGACAAGGTACCAATCCGTGGCTGGAACAGAGATCAATGCGTCACTGCTGCAGCGATCACCTGTCCACACCTGCTGGAAAAGGAAGCAAGGAGACCCAGACAATAGTGCCTGCCAATTGGTAGTCAAGTATAGATTTGTATTTTTTGGCCAAGGTATGAAAAAGGGAGTTAAAGGGAACCTGTCACCCCCAAAATCGATGGTGAAGTAAGCCCACCAGCATCGGGGGCTTATCTACAGCATTCTGTAATGCTGTAGATAAGCCCCGATGTATCCTAAAAGGAGAAAAAGAGGTTAGATTTTACTCACCTGGGTGGGCGGTCCGGTCCGGGGCCTCCCATCTTCTTACGATGACGTCCTCTTCTTGTCTTCACGCTGCGGCTCCGGGGCAGGCGTACTTTGTCACTGCAGTGCGCAGGTACCGGGAAAGGTCAGAGAGGCCCGGCGCCTGCGCACTGCAGTACTTTGCTCTGCCTTCAACAGGGCAAATCAGTACACCTGCGCCGGAGACGCGGCGTGAAGACCAGAAGAGGACGTCATCGTATGAAGATAGGAGGTGCCAGACCGGACCACGACACCCATCGGATCCGGACCGTAGTGGGAACGCCCCTGGTTGAGTATAATCTAAGTATTTTCTCATCTTTCAGGATACATTGGGGGCTTATCTACAGCATTACAGAATACTGTAGATAAGCCCCTAATGCCGGTGGGCTTAGCTCACCATCGATTTTGGGGTGATAGGTTCCCTTTAAACCTATCAGGAGCAATCGGAATACAGCTTGTCAGATGGGCGTTTGGTGTGGGGAACATTGTGGATTGGCTGTGCTAGGTGGCACACATATAGGGGAAGCTGGACATACAGAGAATTCCATACTGTAATACCGCCTCAGCAAGCATACCACCGTATAGCCTATGAGTTGTGTAACTTACCCCGCAAGGCGGACAATGTCAGAATCGTTCTTGCCCCACTCCCAGTCTTTCCCAGGGTCCACCGCAAAGTGTACGGGGAGCAACTTGTGCTGAGAGTCCGTCAGGGGGATGAAAGGCGCTGTGCACAAGGAACAGAGGGGGAAGTCAGACGCATGTTCACAGCATCAAAAATAAATTCTGTTCATAAAGGGGCGGTTATAAATCCCACAGTACAAGAGCAGCAGGAAAGAGTGGACTCCTAAGGTAGTTTTGTATCATCTGATGCCGCACCACTGAGAAACACTCTCCGCCAGGTGCAGTACTGTGGTACAAACCAAACACCATCTAGGGGCCGAGATCTACATAGACGTCCAAGATGTGGACACCCAAACATGGCTTAAGAGGCCTGTACCTTGATCCTTGCTCTGGTCACCCTGCTCCATGGATACGAGGGCAGAGAAGTGGGCTTGGTCGTACGCCAGCACCAGCGGAGAGCTGTGGCACTTGTTAGGTGGAACCTCTAGAGGGAGGTAGATTCCTCCAAATGGTATTGGGGCAAATGCTAGAAGGAAAGAGAAGAGAAGGTAAGTGTCAGCCAGCAGCAGCTCTCACATAGCCATGAAACAAGACCAAGCTCGAGCATCAAGAAGACCCCGGCCCCACGCGGAGTCTCCCGACCTGAGCCACCTGCTTCATACATGCCTAGAAAGCAGAGTGTTCAGTTTGGAGACCCTCTGGTGGCCACTGCTAGAACGGGTCCATGTTGTCCTGGATCAGCCTTAACTACACAACATTTGTAGTCTAACTATGGAGACCCTTCCCCAGCCACAGTGGATCGTGGGCGCCAGAGCAGCAGCAATCTTCGATCCTAAGCTGCGCTGGCATTATACAAAGTGGGGCCCTGGGCAAAAGGTCAAGACGTGCAGCCCAAAATGCCTCACCTATTGCACCATCACATACAAACATTCAGCTGCATTTACACGAGTAGATTTCAGACAGTTGCATGAGCGCAATTGACAATATTGGAGTCGTTCAGCACTTGTTTATTGGCCTTTTTACTCAAGCTGGCAAAAATGGGAACAGATCAGTAATTGATTGATTGTACCTGTCATGTATGCAATTCACACCGGGCTGCCGAGAACAAGGGCTTTTGTTCAGGCATAAACAATCCAATCACCTGATGGATGAGCAGCGTTCTACTTGATTTACACCTCCTAACTCAAACATGTATATACACATGTATTTACAGTGTACACATGTGTACGGATACACAGTACGTACATACAGAGCACAACCCGTGTGTGTGCGCTCCCTCCGTGTGCACACTTCCTGCACCCATGTATAAATAGTATATACAGCAATTGCCCGGTTTCCCACCCCAGCGATGATCATCACCATTGAACTCTCATGCCGGACACCACTCACAATGGGATAGAAAAGCCAGAAGTATGGAGAAAGTGCTAAACATATAGGCAGACAGGGCTCACCCTCTCCTCCCGAGTCTCGGAGCATGGTGTCTGCCACCACCACGATCGGCCTCTTGAGTACATGAGCGAGTACAAAGACGTGAAACTCCTCCAGGCTCTCGTACACCGGCTCCTCCGAGCTTTCCGCCCTGCAGGACAAGCACACCTAATCAGCTCTAGCGACCACTAAGCATTAAGGACATAAAAGGGGTATTCAGATTAGAAAGAAGGCTCGGCTTGTGCCTGATGAGGAGGACCTGTAATACCAAAAACAGCCACTGGACAAAAGTGGCGCCGCAGAAGCAGGTTTGTAACGTCCGTTTTAATTGCTAATTGGGAGAGATTTCTAAAAGCAAACAATACAGGGGTCCTGAGACCACAGGGGCTCCGATAATCGCTCAGCTGGCAGAGATCACGAATAACAGAAAGTCTCTCATATGAGGAAGGTGTTGCGGTGCAGACGACAACGCGGCAGGTGACAGCTCTGGGAATGACCCGTGTCACCGCCGGGAGGAAGGAAGCCGCTCCCAGCCGCAGAGTAAACACTCGCGGTCATTGCAGCTCCTCACTCCGGATTATCCGTGCCTGGACGGTGTCTCCGGCCCACAAAGAGGAAGCCCATTAACCCGTTATTCTCCAGAGCCTGAAAAAAGGCGGACGATTCTAGGGAGTTAGTGGTGTGACAATAAGCCCCGCCATCCCTTATTCTAGAAAGGCTGCAGACAACGGAGGAGCGATGCCATACTGATTATTGCAAACAGCGCCACTCCTGACCACAGGATCGGCACGGAAGGGCGGTACAAGTACAAATTGGGAATGCCCCATCTTACAAGGATACCTCAGCAGTCTGTTTTTTTAAACACTCCTTTCCACACGGCCATTATTACCTACCCTCCGCAGTTTGACCCATTGGTTCCGTAGTGCATCCGGGGCTCGCTGGACGCAAGTTTTATTAACTCATTCCACTCCCTTTGCCATTCTTCTTCTGTGTACACCAAGCCGGACTGCAAGAAGAGATACAAGATTATTGGAGGGGAACCCTTCCTCACTCTCCACTGTGCGTTCGTGCTTTGAGGTTCTGCAGCAGGAGAGTTAATGAATAATCCAAGTGTATGGAGGGCTGCATACACCCTCACCCACGTACCTCTTTATTCTGCATCGTCTGTTGGAACCGCCAGCGCCTCCTCAGCGCTTCCTTCTCGGAGCCCTTCTCCATCAGTGTGTACAGAGACTTGCGGAGCATCAGGTCCCGGTCGTGGAAGCCCCACATCCCTGAGAGCACACAGTCTGTTAGGACTCTCCGCAGGGTAATATGCCCCCTCATGTACCCATCACTAGTTCTTACCCAGAGAGGCTGCATGCAGCAAGCAGTTTCCGTCACCAGTCGTCGCCAATGGAAGAAGTCGCTGGTAGGACGGGTCAAGTTGTGTCCACCAGTTGAGACGACCTGAGAAAACACAGGGAACTATAGATTTATACACCTGTACCCATGTGATTGGTAGCACAAAGCCAAACGGGGGATGCCAGCAGGTCATTAATGGACAGAGTGCTTTAGATTAAGGAAAGTTTTACTTTTACAGGCTTTTATTTTCCCTGCACATTGATGGCTGTAGAACTGAGAATCCGTCAGTGAGCTCTTCATCGGAGATCCTCTCTGTTTTATGACTACATGAAAGTAGAGCTGGACTTTGAGGTCATAAATCATCCGAAAGCAACTGAGAAGGAAAGAGCGCTCACTGACTAATTCTACATCCAGATATAGGTAGTAAAATACAGAGGCTTTACAAGTGTATAATAAATCGCATACAAAAACAACCCAAATAACCTTCAAGGACGGGTCACTTGCTATGTATTTTTCCCTGCTGTAAAAGCCGCTCGTCTTCTGAATCCGGAGAGGTTTTCCTTTTCTTCCTGCGCCTCTCCGATCCTCAGACACGGCCAACTCTTCCCGATGCACAAATCTAGTATTGTTAGACAAGTGGGCGTGGTACACTTGTACCCTCCTACACAGACAGACAATGACCCTGCCCATTTGATTAAAAAGGCTAGATTTATATACAGGAAAAAGGGGGCCATATCTCAGGAATAGAGCAGCGCAGGAGCAAAAGAGAGACCTCCCCGGATTCAAGAGAACAGCGCCTTTCATACCAGGTAAAAAAAAAAATGCATTTATGACAAACGACTGCCCCCCTTTCAGGAGACCACCCATGTTTGGATGGCTCTCCCCCAGAAGTAAATGTTCCAGGTGTCACATTTGCAATATATCCCCAACCATGCAGATTTTCAGATTTTTTTTTTATACTTTTTTTTCCCCCGTTTCACAGGACACTGAAGCAGTCAGCAGTGGCCCCACCTGAGCAGTGTAGACAGACCCTGCAATGTAATGTGTACTGGGCTCAGCAGAAGCCTCCAGTGCAGGAACCAGCAGAGAGGAAGATGACAGCAGCGCCACACAGCAAACACCGCTCATTCAACTGCAGCCAAGCGGACGAGATCCAGCCTCAGAGGACAACACCAGTATGCACACAGACACATAGATTAACCCGTTGTGCCACTTCAAGAAAGTAAAACTCTAACGCTAATATAGGCCTAGATATTAAAAGCAACAGCACTGAAGATCAGACCAGTCACTGGAGATTCTGTTCAGGGAGCGACTGTCAGATAAGGGGGAAAGCGAGGAGAGCAGAGAGTGTGCCTATGTATATGCATCTGCAGGGAGCGAGGCAACAACATACAGCTGCCAAACTGGCTACAGTCACCTGTTCCCAGTCACAGAGGGCAGCGCAGCTCCAATGTACAACGCACAGCTCTAGCAGAACAGTAAGTGCAGCTCTGGAGTACAATACAGGACGTAACTCAGGACCAGTAATGTATGTACAGTGAGTGCACCAGCAGAATAGCGAGTGCAGCTCTGGGGTATAATACAGGATGTAACTCAGGATCAGTAATGTATGTACACAGTGACTGCAACAGCAGAATAGTGCGTGCAGCTCTGGAGCATAATACAGGATGTAACTCAGGATCAGTAATGTAATGTATGTACACAGTGACCGCACCAGCAGAGTAGTGAGTGCAGCTCTGGGGTATAATACAGGAGGTAACTCAGGATCAGTACAGGATCAGTAATGTAATGTATGTACACAGTGACTGCACCAGCAGAATAGCGAGTGCAGTTCTGGAGTATAATACAGGATGTAACTCAGGATCAGTAATGTAATGTATGTACACAGTGACCGCACCAGCAGAGTAGTGAGTGCAGCTCTGGGGTATAATACAGGAGGTAACTCAGGATCAGTACAGGATCAGTAATGTAATGTATGTACACAGTGATTGCACCAGCAGAATAGTGAGTGCAGTTCTGGAGTATAATACAGGATGTAACTCAGGATCAGTAATGTAATGTATGTACACAGTGACCGCACCAGCAGAGTAGTGAGTGCAGCTCTGGGGTATAATACAGGAGGTAACTCAGGATCAGTACAGGATCAGTAATGTAATGTATGTACACAGTGATTGCACCAGCAGAATAGTGAGTGCAGTTCTGGAGTATAATACAGGATGTAACTCAGGATCAGTAATGTAATGTATGTACACAGTGACTGCACCAGCAGAGTAGTGAGTGCAGGTCTGGGGTATAATACAGGATGTAACTCAGGATCAGTACAGGATCAGTAATGTAATGTATGTACACAGTGACTGCACCAGCAGAGTAGTGAGTGCAGCTCTGGGGTATAATACAGGAGGTAACTCAGGATCAGTACAGGATCAGTAATGTAATGTATGTACACAGTGACTGCACCAGCAGAATAGTGAGTGCAGCTCTGGAGCATAATACAGGATGTAACTCAGGATCAGTAATGTATGTACACAGTGACAGCACCAGCAGAATAGTGAGTGTAGCTCTGGGGTATAATACAGGATGTAACTCAGGATCAGTACAGGATCAGTAATGTAATGTATGTACACAGTGACTGCACCAGCAGAATAGTGAGTGCAGCTCTGGAGTATAATACAGGATGTAACTCAGGATCAGTACAGGATCAGTAATGTAATGTATGTACACAGTGACTGCACCAGCAGAATAGTGAGTGCAGCTCTGGAGTATAATACAGGATGTAACTCAGGATCAGTACAGGATCAGTAATGTAATGTATGTACACAGTGACTGCACCAGCAGAATAGTGAGTGCAGCTCTGGAGTATAGTACAGGATGTGACTCAGGAGCAGAGATATACATTTATATACATATCCTGTATTCGGAACCATCACGTTATGAATGCTCTTTAGTACCCGGTGACGTTTGTTATAAACATCTGTCAAATCTTCTGCAACTTGTCAGTAGTGCAGACAGTAGAAGTCTCCCTCCCCACGTGCACTACATATCTTAGCCTGGAGGTGGGGGATGGGCTCGGGGTCAGTAGAAGGGCGATCTCCCATACAGCAGTGCAGTGTGCTCATGTAATGGGACATGTCCTGGGGGAGCCCTGGCCTCTGCTGGAGACTTGACATGAAGCAGCATGTATAAGGGTATTTACAGGCCCCGTCCTCGCGGTCATGTGACCACCGCAGGCATTCTGGGAATGCGGCGAGGTGACAGCTATGTTTAAGTTTATTGGTTTAGTGGTGACAGATCTCAGGGTTTTACTACACAGAAGCCAGGGCTCCATGCTATCATGCCTGTGACTATTGTCACCAACTCTGCCTGCAGTCAGTGAAAGGAAACTTCCTTCATAGGCTGAAAACATGTAGTATAATACAGCTGAGGGTTTGCTACAGTTGCATGCAGTCTCTATATAGAGCCCCTCACCATCATCCTCAGGGCACAGCATAGGCAGAGCACCCAGTAATGAGTGATAATAATGGGGCCTGGCAGGGTGCAGCCCTGTAATAAGCACTGGGTGTAATTCCCACAATCCATTGCCACATGTAATTATACATCCTCGCAGTCAGCAGTGCCCCCCAGTGTAACGATGGAGGCCAGGAATGACATCAGCCCCGAGGAATCTGCAGGTTGTGTCGCTCCCACACCGCTCAATAAAGCTTTGTTTATCCAACGCTGTGACATTTACCAGGAAGAGGCAAATGCCATGCTGGGGCTTGTAGTATCAAACAAGAGCACAGCGGGGGTCTCGAGTGTAGCTCACAAACCCCTTATGTGTATCCGAGCCCTCACACCCATACTTTGCCACGCGGACTTACCAGCATGCTCCAGGGCCACCAGCATGGACTGCTCAATGAGGTCCCGCTCGATGAAGCTGCGGAAATCATCGCTGTACACGGTTAGGTCCGGGAGCTGGAAGGTGCAGACGGGGGGCTCCAGCGGGTGCTCGCTGCTACAGTTACTGGACACATGGGAGCGGGCCAAGGACACGATGGAGGAGCTGGCGTGAGAGATGCCTCGTGACAGGCGCTTCTCTGAAAACAAGAATAGACTGTTACATTCAATAACGACAGATCTAACTGGCTGATAACAGAGGACAACAGGCAAACCTGCCAAAAAATCACAAATAAAAGCCCAAAAAGTAAGCGGAGGCCATGGAAAGTTACAAAACCCAAGTGTGAAGAGCGAAACCCAACCGTGACGTGGAGCGTGCTGGGAACGTGGGGCCTGATCACATGGACGCTCCTCCATAAGCGGGTCTGTGGAGAAAGGGGCCAAGGAAGACTCGTACCGCAGGGAAGGCCGGCAGACTAAGTGTCCACATGGCCATGCCACGGGGGCCTGACACAGGGCACGTGTCAGCACTGTTTTCTAGGGCAAAAGCAATTCAAAAGAAGTAATAGAAGGTTGACCACTAGAAACCAAGAAACTGAAAATTTGATCCTGGTCAACAAGGAACAATGGGTGAGTAAGTATCAATGGGTTACGTCATTTCTCACCAGTCTTTTTCCCACTCTGAGGGGGCCCGTGGGCTGACATGTGGACATTCCTAGCTTACTAGATAATTGCCCTTTTAAAAGTACAAACCCGAATAAGCACAGGGGGTGACAGGCACAAGCTTTGGAAACAAGGAGAAGAGGTTTGTCTATGTTATTATGGTGCTTCAGTGACCGGGTGAAAATACAGCTCTCAATGGATTTCAAAATAGCTACCCATGATAACTGCTAATTTAAGGGTCATTGTTGAGCCTTCTTATCATTTACAGGCAAGTATCTACAGTAATGCAGAGGGGACATTCTGTAGACACCAGGGCAAGAGCGCCCCCTACTGTAGTGAAGGTCCCCATAACAGGAGCGCTGTGTGACAGAGCAATAATCACCTTGCACGATGTCATCCTGCCTCTGCAGCGCCGGTCTCATGGGGCGAGCCACTTCTGGGGGCATGAAGCCTCTAGTATCGGTTAGGTTGTGCGTCAGCCCGCCTGCAGTAGCTTGTCGTAGCTGGTCATAGTCACCGAGTGCCGCGTTCACGTCCCATTGTTTGCCTAGGAAGAAATATAAACGTGTTCTGGATTACTGAGATATTTAAGATCAGTCCATGCATTAACTACAGAACGGACAAGAAACACAAGACGAGCACTGCAGACTGTAGAAACTGGAAACGCCAATATACAAGTGCAATACCTGTGTTATACTCCAGAGCTGCACTCACTGTTCTGCTGGTGCAGTCCCTGTACTGATCAGTCACTTATAAAACCTTATTTCTGTCCAAAAACAGCATTATGCTTCTATCACACTGGAGATGAAGTGTTTTGGCGGCAGAGTTTCCACTTCGTTACTAGTCGGCAGAGCCGCCATCAGACACTGATGTATTACACCATGGCGGTGGATAACGTAATCTTCTACTCACAGAGATGTGCGCCGCCAAATTTATATTTTCGTCTCCCATCAGTGGGAAAGAAAATACGTCCTGTCATTGAGCGGGAGCAGGTGGCTTTACTAGCCCCAGAAAATGTCTTCTATGCCTTGAAGCAACCGACAACAGGAAGTGTAAAGTGTAGTCTGGCCCGCCCCCTGTCACTGCCTGCCAAACCTCCACAACAAAGCAAGTAACCGCCAAAAAAAAAAAAAAAAAAAAAAAAAAAAAGGTCTCAAAGATTTAATACCGGTGGTTACCTACCTTTCCAAATACTTGCATTCTCTATGAAGCTCAGGTTGTCACCCACCACAGGACCTCATATTTCACAAGTCCCACCACCAACACTGCGCTCACAGACTCCATGAAGTCAAAACAAATTCCTAAACTTCACAGCTTGATATTCACAAATTTCACAAAGGTTTTAATGTGTCAGAGCGGTCACATGAGCTCCCACGTCTGGCTCATTCCCCAGAACGCTGAATTTAGTCTCACCTCCCATCTGGACTTGCTGGAAAGTCCCTGCACCTTCAGTGTCCGCCAAGAGATGAGGTCACCGCAACAAGGCAAATAAAAGGAGCAGAAACAAGGGCGGCCATTAGCCATTCACCGAGCACAATACACAGACACCTGACAGCAAAGGAAAGTGGTTGTGCGCTGGGATAAGGATTTAGTCACACACTGCAGTTTTTGAAGAAGAAAAAATGCAATAGCCATCATATGTATATAAAAAAGCACAACAGACGAAACCTGCAAAAAATAAGTGCAACAGCTAAAATCAGCAAAGAATAGAAAACTTGAAATCTGCAAAAAAAAAAAAAAAAAAGTACAGTAATTTGGCTAAAAAGATGTTATTTATTAAAAACTTATTTAAACTATAAAAAATACGTTTCTAAAATTTAAAGGAAAAAATGTAATTTTCTGAAATCTGCAAAAGTTTCAGAGTTTTGCTATAATTTTGAAAAACTAAGGCAAAAATTATAATGTGTGACTAAACCCTAAAACAGGGAGGAGAGAAGAAAGCAGGAAATAGGTCTCATCTCTTTCGCTGATAAGAAGCAACATTACAGCAGCCATTTTTATCAGTTATGGCAATCTTCTTTAGTCACAGAGTCCCCCCAGGCTCCACAGAAACTCACGGGCCTGCCCAGCTTACACAGATCAGTGATCGGGAATGTTCTGAAGATGGAGGACTCCGCATAGGACCAGTCAACAGGGAGAGAGAACCGAGACCTTCACAACACAACCCAAGAGCAGAGGAGACCCTGGGAAAGCGGGTACACACAGGAGCCTTATTCCACAATTATTAGTCTGCAGTGCACAAGAGATGAGTGGCCGGTGAGACGAGGTTAATCCCTGTGTCTTCCGCATCCTTACAATGACCCCTGGTAGCTATACCAGCTTTCCTTTCTGGTCTCAGTGCATCTGGGTGTTTATAACATGCCAGTGGGCAGCGAGTCTCGTCACCAACCTCAATCCATAGCACAGACTGAAAGACTAGACTATGGGAAACTATGGTGCCCTTGCCCAAGGTTACACTGGTTATCTGTACTGATGGTCACAATAGAGGGGTAGAGAAATGGCATCAAGGGTACCAAAGAAAAACGTCCTGAGAAATGTGCTAATGAGAGCCAAATCCTCTGCTTATTTCTTCACGTCCCTAAAACACAAATACAAAAACACCCCACCCCTTTATCTGTCTACCCTTATAAGATGTACAGAATGCGCACAGCCACTCCCCTATTATCCATATAAGGCAAATAGAACGTCCACAGCCCCTCCCCTATTATCCCTCTTCCCATGACATACAGAATGTGCACGGCCCCTATTATCCCTATACGCATGAAAGACATACAAAATGTGCACAGCCCCTCCCCTATCATCCCTCTACCCATATATAACCTATAGAATGTGCACAGCGCCCCTCCCCTATTATCCCTCTACCCATATATAACCTATAGAATGTGCACAGCCCCTCCCCTATTATCCCTCTACCCATATATAACCTATAGAATGTGCACAGCCCCTCCCCTATTATCCCTCTACCCATATATAACCTATAGAATGTGCACAGCCCCTCCCCTATTACCCCTCTACCCATATATAACCTATAGAATGTGCACAGCCCCTCCCCTATTACCCCTCTACCCATATATAACCTATAGAATGTGCACAGCCCCTCCCCTATTACCCCTTTACCCATATATAACCTATAGAATGTGCACAGCCCCTCCCCTATTACCCCTCTACCCATATATAACCTATAGAATGCGCAGCCCCTCCCCTATTACCCCTCTACCCATATATAACCTATAGAATGTGCACAGCCCCTCTCCTATTACCCCTCTCCTATTACCCCTCTACCCATATATAACCTATAGAATGTGCACAGCCCCTCCCCTATTACCCCTCTACCCATATATAACGTATAGAATGTGCACAGCCCCTCCCCTATTATCCCTCTACCCATATATAACGTATAGAATGTACACAGCCCCTCCCCTATTACCCTTCTACCCATATATAACGTATAGAATGTGCACAGCCCCTCCCCATTATCCATATAAGGCATACAGAATGTGCACAGCCCCTCCCTATTATCCATATAAGGCATACAGAATGTGCACAGCCCCTCCCCATTATCTATATAAGGCATACAGAATGTGCACAGCCCCTCCCCATTATCCATATAAGGCATACAGAATGTGCACAGCCCCTCCCCATTATCCATATATAAGGCATACAGAATGTGCACAGCCCCTCCCCTATTAACCCTCTATGCATATAAGGAATACAGAATGTGCATTGCCCCTCCCCCATCATCTCTATGGCACAGATCCCCATTGATAGCCTGAGCACAACATATGGCACCGTGTAACTATTCGATCACTCGGGCCCTTTCATCAGCTGATCATTGGTGGTCTAACTTCTGATCTCATAGCGATGTCCTATCCTGAGGATCCTAGTGAACAAACCTTCACTGAGAATAGTGATAACCTGTTCACATTTTAGGACTGAACCCTAAATATGACAACATAACTCAGGGGAGTTGTGAATGATACTATTTATGAAGAATAACTTGGCTGACACATCCGAGGGCTGCAGATTCATCTTTCGGTGAGACCTTGAAATCTCAATGAGCAGGAATACATCACAATCCAGTTTTATGCAAAGTCAACGAAAATGAAAAACTACGGTAATTCATAAAACCTAGTGCTTTATTTCACGATCTCTGGTGGATCCTGACAGTCCACTGCTGACAAGGGCCCTGAAAAATCCAAGTATCTCATAGTCATCGCAGCAAACACTCAACATTTGTAGCCATATGAAGGCCGAACAACAGAAATGGAAAATGCTGAGAAGTGACAGAGCGGCACATGCCCAGGATTCCTGCAGATCCCAGTGCCAAAGTGCAGGACGCTTATCACACTGGTTCCAAGGAGCAAATACACAAAGATGAAAGTCAGCAGAAGCCAGAAAAACGGATTACTACAATGTTTATATAAAGCACAGGTAAAAAGGGAGAAGTGACAATAAGAACAAACCAGAGAGCATGTTACATTACTTATCCTGTATTATACTCCAGAGCTGCATTCACTATTCTGCTGGTGCAGTCACTGTGTACATACATTACATCACTGATCCTGTACTGATCCTGAGTTACATCCTGTATTATATCCCAGAGCAGCACTCACTATTCTGCTGGTGCAGTTACTGTGTACATACATTACATTACTGATCCTGCGTTACATCCTGTAAAATACTCCAGAGCTGCACTCACTATTCTGCTGGTGCAGTCACTGTGTATATACATTACATTACTGATCCTGTACTGATCCTGCGTTACATCCTGTAAAATACTCCAGAGCTGCACTCACTTTTCTGCTGGTGCAGTCACTGTGTATATACATTACATTACTGATCCTGTACTGATCCTGAGTTACATCCTGTATTATACCCCAGAGCTGCACTCACTATTCTGCTGGTGCAGTCACTGTGTACATACATTACATTACTGATCCTGTACTGATCCTGAGTTACATCCTGTATTATACCCCAGAGCTGCACTCACTATTCTGCTGGTGCAGTCACTGTGTAGATACATTACATTACTGATCCTGTACTGATCCTGAGTTACATCCTGTATTATACCCCAGAGCTGCACTCACTATTCTACTGGTGCAGTCACTGTGTACATACATTACATTACTGATCCTGCACTGATCCCGAGTTACATCCTGTATTATACGCCAGAGCTGCATTCACTATTCTGCTGGTGCAGTCACTGTGTAGATACATTACATTACTGATCCTGTACTGATCCTGAGTTACATCCTGTATTATACCCCAGAGCTGCACTCACTATTCTGCTGGTGCAGTCACTGTGTACATACATTACTGATCCTGTACTGATCCTGAGTTACATCCTGTATTATATCCCAGAGCGGCACTCACTATTCTGCTGGTGCAGTTACTGTGTACATACATTACATTACTGATCCTGAGTTACATCCTGTATTATATCCCAGAGCGGCACTCACTATTCTGCTGGTGCAGTTACTGTGTACATACATTACATTACTGATCCTGCGTTACATCCTGTAAAATACTCCAGAGCTGCACTCACTTTTCTGCTGGTGCAGTCACTGTGTATATACATTACATTACTGATCCTGTACTGATCCTGAGTTACATCCTGTATTATACCCCAGAGCTGCACTCACTATTCTGCTGGTGCAGTCACTGTGTAGAAACATTACATTACTGATCCTGTACTGATCCTGAGTTACATCCTGTATTATACCCCAGAGCTGCACTCACTATTCTGCTGGTGCAGTCACTGTGTACATACATTACATTACTGATCCTGCACTGATCCCAAGTTACATCCTGTATTATACGCCAGAGCTGCATTCACTATTCTGCTGGTGCAGTCACTGTGTAGATACATTACATTACTGATCCTGTACTGATCCTGAGTTACATCCTGTATTATACCCCAGAGCTGCACTCACTATTCTGCTGGTGCAGTCACTGTGTAGATACATTACATTACTGATCCTGTACTGATCCTGAGTTACATCCTGTATTATACCCCAGAGCTGCACTCACTATTCTGCTGGTGCAGTCACTGTGTACATACATTACATTACTGATCCTGCACTGATCCCGAGTTACATCCTGTATTATACCCCAGAGCTGCACTCACTATTCTGCTGGTGCAGTCACTGTGTAGATACATTACATTACTGATCCTGTACTGATCCTGAGTTACATCCTGTATTATACCCCAGAGCTGCACTCACTATTCTGCTGGTGCAGTCACTGTGTACATACATTACATTACTGATCCTGCACTGATCCCGAGTTACATCCTGTATTATACGCCAGAGCTGCAATCACTATTCTGCTGGTGCAGTCACTGTGTATATACATTACATTACTGATCCTGAGTTACATCCTGTATTATACCCCAGAGCTGCACTCACTATTCTGCTGGTGCAGTCACTGTGTAGATACATTACATTACTGATCCTGTACTGATCCTGAGTTACATCCTGTATTATACCCCAGAGCTGCACTCACTATTCTGCTGGTGCAGTCACTGTGTACATACATTACATTACTGATCCTGCACTGATCCCGAGTTACATCCTGTATTATACGCCAGAGCTGCATTCACTATTCTGCTGGTGCAGTCACTGTGTAGATACATTACATTACTGATTCTGTACTGATCCTGAATTACCTCCTGTATTATACGCCAGAGCTGCACTCACTATTCTGCTGGTGCAGTCACTGTGTAGATACATTACATTACTGATCCTGTACTGATCCTGAGTTACATCCTGTATTACACTCCAGAGCTGCACTCACTATTCTGCTGGTGCAGTCACTGTGTACATACATTACATTAATGATCCTGTACTGATCCCGAGTTACATCCTGTATTATACCCCAGAGCTGCACTCACTATTCTGCTGGTGCAGTCACTGTGTACATACATTACATTAATGATCCTATACTGATCCTGAATTACCTCCTGTATTATACGCCAGAGCTGCACTCACTATTCTGCTGGTGCAGTCACTGTGTATATATATTACATTACTGATCCTGAGTTACATCCTGTATTATACTCCAGAGCTACACTCACTATTCTGCTGGTGCAGTCACTGTGTATATATATTACATTACTGATCCTGTACTGATCCTGAGTTACATCCTGTATTACACTCCAGAGCTGCACTCACTATTCTGCTGGTGCAGTCATTGTGTACATACATTACTGATCCTGAATTACATCCTGTATTATACTCCAGAGCTGCACTCACTATTCAGCTTGTGTTTCTCATAAGGGTAAGTCACAGACTGATATGTCTGGTTTCAGGATAGGCTGCCAGTGTAAAGGGCAATGTTTCTGGCCTGATGAATATTTTTATGGTCCTCCTACACGGGGTCTTTCTCAAGGGGGCCTCACCCAACTCTTCTGGAATCATAATTAAGCAAACTCCCCAATTTTCAATTTATTTACAAATTTGATTTAATTTATTACAAATTTCCAGGAGGATCAACAGAGGAACAGTGCAACACAAGATGTAAAAAAACCTCCTCCGGAATTGTGTGTTGGGTCGGCCGTGCCCCAGCTTTCTTTGCCTCTTGACCCATCTGTCGGGGTATGCAACAGAGGCCTCCGCGGTGTTGTACGTGGACACGGCGCCTCCCCCGACATATCTGGCTGAACACTTGCATTTGCCATAAAATCATTCTGGAGAATTTTCTTTTCTGCAGTTCCTCTGTTATTCCTCCTGGAAATTAAACTGATAACTGCATGTTAAAATGGCCTTTCCTTACACTGACCAATCAGATCTTACCTTCCAGCAGATCCCTCGCCAGCCCAGGCTCCGCCCCAGTGGAGCGCACGAAATCTGACAGGACTAGATCCATGTCGGCAGGTCATGTGATGGCGGGCCGGTCATGGATCATCATCCAGCTCTTCACTCTACGGCTGGGAGAATGCACAGAAGCTGGAGTTACACGGCCGGCGGTGGCCGAGGCGCTGTGTCACCGCCACACAAAGCAGGAGCGCGGCAGCCGACACAAATAACCCCCATCGTCTGGATCAAGACACTCTCTGGTTTCCCTTTGTTCACATTTTTTTTCTTCATCGTGTGCCCCCGCCTCCCCGTTCAGAAGGGGCACATTGTTCTGACTCCTACAGGTATTTGTCGGCCACAAAACAACAGGCCACTTAAAGGGGCACGGAGTCCTGGCCCAAGTAAAGAAACCAGACGGGAAGTAAAAGCAAATGACCCCCGATCATCACTTGTTCTCACATATCTCCAGTACTGAATATCTGAGGCAGCACAGCGCCACTTTGATCCCACAGGTCATGTCGGGTATTGCAGCATTCAAGTCCTGCAGTGCCAGAAACAGCGCCTGTGCAAGAGTGGCGGCGGATTCCCCAAATGTAGAATAGATAGAGGCTATAAAGCCCGCAGGAGGGGGAATGGGGAGGCTCTGGATGGCAGAACCGCCTCGTGCATTCTACAAGCCGTGTTTACCATGGGCCCACAGGGCAGACAAACAAAGCCCTGTTCTGGGGCATATCTTAAGCACATGACGGCTATTGTGCCGGGCACAGACCACGCAGCTGGAAACAACACCGATGAGACCCAGTGATAAGAGCTAGCGGGAAACCGCCAAGACTTAAAGGGGAACTGAGCACGGGCTTCAGATTCCAGACAAGTTTGTCCCGGCCCCATCCAGCAGTTCTGCAAACTTCAGAATCTACAATAAAGCTGTATGAATGATGACAAGTTTAAGGAAAAATGGCAAGAGGTTGTCACGGTCCTAACCCCCTACTGTCATCACTGGTAGATATATACTCGCACCTTAGGCCATGTTCACACAGTGCGTTTTTTACCGCGGAACCGCGGCGGTTTTGCCGCTGCGGTTCCGCAGCTGTTTTCCATGCAGGGTACAGTACACTGTACCCTATGGAAAACAGGACACACTGTGCACATGGTCCGGAAATTGTAAAAAAAAAGACGCGCTGAATAGCTCCCGGAAAAAAGAAGGAGCATGTCAATTCTTTTTCCGGAGCCGCAGCGGTTCTGCACCCATAGACCTCCATTGTGAGGTCCAAACCGCAGTAAAACCCGCAGATCAAAAATATATCTGCGGGTTTTACTGCGGTTTGATGTGCAGAACCGCTGCAGCAGGAAGTGCGGGGAGCGGGCGGAAGTGCGTGGGCGGAGTGTGGCTGCCCCCCCCGTGTTCCGATCCCGCCCCCCCGTGCTCCGATGCCCCCCCCAGTGCTCCGATGCCCCCCCCCCCAGTGCTCTGATGCCCCCCCCGTGCCCTAATCTCCCCCCCTTATACTCACCCGGCGTCCCGGTGTCCGTCCGGCCGTCTTCTCCCTGGGCGCCGCCATCTTGCAAAATGGCGGGCGCATGCGCAGTGCGCCCGCCGAATCTGCCGGCCGGCAGATTCGTTCCAAAGTGCATTTTGATCACTGAGATATAACCTATCTCAGTGATCAAAATAAAAAAATAGTAAATGACACCCCCCCCCCGCTTTGTCACCCCCATAGGTAGGGACAATAAAAAAAATAAAGAATTTTTTTTTTTTTTTTTTCACTAAGGTTAGAATAGGGGTAGGGGTAGGGTTAGGGGTAGGGTTAGGGTTAGGGGTAGGGTTAGGGTTAGGGGTAGGGTTAGGGTTAGGGGTAGGGTTAGGGTTAGGGGTAGGGTTAGGGGTAGGGTTAGGGGTAGGGTTAGGGGTAGGGTTAGGGTTAGGGGTAGGGTTAGGGGTAGGGGTAGGGTTAGGGTATTTTCAGCCATTTTAACCCTAAAAAAATTCCTAGAAAACACACAGACTCTGGCTAGAAAACTGCATCAAAAAAACGCATCAAAAAACGCATCAAAAAACGCATCAAAAACGGACCAAAAAAGGACCAAAAAAAGGACCTGCGTTTTCTGCCAAGAGCTGCAGTTTTTTAAAAAACAGTCAGGAAAAAAAAAGGATGGAAATCCTGAACGTGTGAACATACCCTAATGCTGGCATGTGGCTACTCACTGATCACTGAGGCTCCAGTCTCCCCCGCTCCTGAAGAAGGGCACCAAGATACTCTCCTGTAATAATCAATGGGACCCTCAATGTCAGCCCCTCCGCTATCAGCGACAGGCAACTCGTCCAGTGACTGCCCTGGAGATCAGACCTGAGCAATATTTGGTAACATTAGGCCTGACTGCAGGTCTCATAGTAATATGGTCGTGTGCGCCATCCGAACAGTCATTTAGGTCGTGTTGCCTGCACCTGATCCATTGTAGCAAACCCGTCACTGAGTTTTCAGGATCTACAAGCAAACCAGAATGTTTGCACAATAAGCGTGAAATTTAAACCCCTTTTCTGGTGACTTGGCTTTATATACAAAACAGAGTGTCCCTTTCAGAGGTGCACAGCGGCTCAGTATCTGCAGGGCCCCACCGCAGACATGTAGACAGTGAGGAACACAGGGGAACTGGAGGACGAGAGCGACAGCTCTTTCCCGAGGCTCAGACCAGAAGTCAAGAGCGTCACAAGACAGAGGAAGTGATCGGGGCAATCAGGCTGGGAATGGAGACAAGAAGTGTTGTCAGGGGGAAAAACAAATGCCTGCATAGAACTGAAGAGACTGGGGGGCTCACAGGCCGAGCACCAGAAGGACTCATGTGAGGTGATCAGCGACACATGATGCCCCCAGGATTATATCCCGCAGATGTCTGCGCTGAGAGGGGTCAGTGCTGGCGGCAGATGGCTGTGTCCACCATTGTCCAGAATTAGCCCCCTCTCCTCCCCCGCAGGCCGCCCCCCATCTCTGGCACATGAATAGGTAAGACTCATCCCTATTCACGTCCCTGAATGAGAAGGGCCCGCGCAGCAGCTTTGGCCATGTGTGTGTGGAGGGGGGGGAATCAGCTTAGCCTGTGAGTGACCACAATTGGCCCTGCCTGCAGCAGATGGCGCACGGCTATGTAACCACCGGAAACATAATACGTAGCATGCCCACGCTGCACACCTTGTTCCCTGTCACGCAGACCACCATTGTGTGCAGCGAACCTGACCCTGAAACGACAGCACTCGCATTGCGCACCTGACCCTGAAACGACAGCACTCGCATCGCGCACCTGACCCTGAAACGACAGCACTCGCATCGCGCACCTGACCCTGAAACGACAGCACTCGCATTGCGCACCTGACCCTGAAACGACAGCACTCGCATCGCGCACCTGACCCTGAAACGACAGCACTCGCATCGCGCACCTGACCCTGAAACGACAGCACTCGCATCGCGCACCTGACCCTGAAACGACAGCACTCGCATTGCGCACCTGACCCTGAAACGACAGCACTCGCATCGCGCACCTGACCCTGAAACGACAGCACTCGCATTGCGCACCTGACCCTGAAACAACAGCACTCGCATCGCGCACCTGACCCTCAAACGACAGCACTCGCATCGCGCACCTGACCCTGAAACGACAGCACTCGCATCGCGCACCTGACCCTGAAACGACAGCACTCGCATCGCGCACCTGACCCTGAAACGACAGCACTCGCATCGCGCACCTGACCCTGAAACGACAGCACTTGCATCGCGCACCTGACCCTGAAACTCCACACAACTGACACTGACCACCCGAGCAGCACAGCTGATCCTCAAACTATAGCACACCACGCATCTCACCCTGAAGTAACTGTGCCGCGCACATGTCCCTGACACCGCAGGTCTCACAACGCACCTGTTCCTGCAGCTTTTGTACTGTGCACCTGGTCCTGACATTGCAGCTCTCGCTCCGCACACCTGATCCTAACACCACAGCTCTCGCACCGCAGACCTGATCCCGACACCACAGTTCTCGAGCCAAGCACCTTATCCTGAATTTACAGCACACCACGCATCTAACCCCGAACCTGCAGCACCCATGCCACTCACCTGACCCCAAAATACAGCACAGTGTACCTGAACCTAAACATGCAGCAAACTGTATACCTGATCCTGAACCACCCACGCCACTCACCTGATCCAGACACCGCAGCTCTCGCACAGAGCACCTGGTCCTAACAACGCAGCTCTAGTATAGCGCATCTAGTCCTGCAGCTTTCGTACTGTGCACCTGGTTCTGACACTGCAGCTCTCATTCCGTGCACCTGATCCTGACACTATAGGTCTCGCACCCGATTCTGCAGTTCTCATTCCATGCACCTGGTCCTGACAGAGCAGCTCACGCACCCGATTCTGCAGCTCTCATTCCGTGCACCTGGTCCTGACACCGCAGCTCACGCAACTGATTCTGCAGCTCTCATTCCATGCACCTGGTCCTGACACTATAGGTCTCGCAACTGATTCTGCAGCTCTCATTCCGTGCACCTGGTCCTGACACAGCAGCTCACGCACCTGATTCTGCAGCTCTAATTCCGTGCACCTGGTCCTGACACCGCAGCCCTCGCACCTGATTCTGCAGCTCTCATTCCGTGCACCTGGTCCTGACACCACAATCCTCGCACCCGATTCTGCAGCTCTCATTCCGTGCACCTGGTCCTGACACCGCAGCCCTCGCACCCGATTCTGCAGCTCTCATTCCGTGCACCTGGTCCTGACACAGCAGCCCTCGCACCCGATTCTGCAGCTCTCATTCCGTGCACCTGGTCCTGACACTGCAGCTCACGCACCTGATTCTGCAGCTTTCTTTCCGTGCACCTGGTCCTGACACTGCAGCTCACGCACCTGATTCTGCAGCTCATTCCGTGCACCTGGTCCTGACACCGCAGCTCTCGCACATGATTCTGCAGCTCATTCCGTGCACCTGGTCCTGACACCGCAGCTCTCGCACATGATTCTGCAGCTCATTCCGTGCACCTGGTCCTGACACCGCAGTTCTTGCACATGATTCTGCAGCTCATTCCGTGCACCTGGTCCTGACAGCAGCTCACGCACCTGATTCTGCAGCTCTCATTCCGTGCACCTGGTCCTGACAGAGCAGCTCACGCACCCGATTCTGCAGCTCTCATTCCGTGCACCTGGTCCTGACAGAGCAGCTCACGCACCTGATTCTGCAGCGCTCATTGCGTGCACCTGGTCCTGACACCGCAGCCCTCGAACTTGATTCTGCAGCTCTCATTCCGTGCACCTGGTCCTGACACTGCAGCTCAGGCACCTGATTCTGCAGCTCTCATTCTGTGCACCTGGTCCTGACACGGCAGCTCACGCACCTGATTCTGCAGCTCTCATTCCGTGCACCTGGTCCTGACACCGCAGCCCTCGCACCTAATTCTGCAGGTCTCATTCCGTGCACCTGGTCCTGACACTGCAGCTCACGCACCTGATTCTGCAGCTCTCATTCCGAGCATCTGGTCCTGCCACCGCAGTTCTTGCACCTGATTCTGCAGCTCTCATTCCGTGCACCTGGTCCTGTCACCGCAGCCCTCGCACCTTATTCTGCAGCTCTCATTCCCTGCACCTGGTCCTGACACTGCAGCTCACGCACCTGATTCTGCAGCTCTCATTCCATGCACCTGGTCCTGACACTATAGGTCTCGCAACTGATTCTGCAGATCTCATTCAGTGCATCTGGTCCTGACACCACAGCTCAGGCACCTGATTCTGCAGCTCTCATTCTGTGCACCTGGTCCTGACACCGCAGCCCTCGAACCTGATTCTGCAGCTCTCATTCCGAGTGCCTGGTCCTGACACCGCAGCTCTCGCACCTGATTCTGCAGCTCTCATTCCGTGCACCTGGTCCTGACACCGCAGCCCTCGAACCTGATTCTGCAGCTCTCATTCTGTGCACCTGGTCCGGACACCGCAGCTCTCGATTCTGCAGCTCTCATTCCGTGCACCTGGTCCTGACACTGCAGCTCATGCACCTGATTCTGCAGCTCTCATTCCATGCACCTGGTCCTGACACTGCAGCTCACGCACCTGATTCTGCAGCTCTCATTCCGAGCATCTGGTCCTGCCACCGCAGTTCTTGCACCCGATTCTGCAGCTCTCATTCCATGCACCTGGTCCTGACACCGCAGCCCTCGCACCTGATTCTGCAGCTCTCATTCTGTGCACCTGGTCCTGACCCAGCAGCTCAGGCACCTGATTCTGCAGCTCTCATTCCATGCACCTGGTCCTGACACAGCAGCTCAGGCACCTGATTCTGCAGCTCTCATTCCATGCACCTGGTCCTGACACCGCAGCTCAGGCACCTGATTCTGCAGCTCATTCCGTACACCTGGTCCTGACACCGCAGCTCTCGCACCTGATTCTGCAGCTCTCATTCCGTGCACCTGGTCCTGACACTGCAGCTCAGGCACCTGATTCTGCAGCTCTCATTCCATGCACCTGGTCCTGACACCGCAGCTCAGGCACCTGATTCTGCAGCTCTCATTCCATGCTCTCGAACCTGATTCTGCATCTCTCATTCCATGCACCTGGTCCTGACACCGCAGCTCAGGCACCTGATTCTGCAGCTCATTCCGTACACCTGGTCCTGACACCGCAGCTCTCGCACCTGATTCTGCAGCTCTCATTCCGTGCACCTGGTCCTGACACTGCAGCTCAGGCACCTGATTCTGCAGCTCTCATTCCATGCATCTGGTCCTGACACTGCAGCTCAGGCACCTGATTCTGCAGCTCTCATTCTGTGCACCTGGTCCTGACACGGCAGCTCACGCACCTGATTCTGCAGCTCTCATTCCGTGCACCTGGTCCTGACACCGCAGCCCTCGCACCTAATTCTGCAGGTCTCATTCCGTGCACCTGGTCCTGACACTGCAGCTCACGCACCTGATTCTGCAGCTTATTCCGTGCACCTGGTCCTGACACCGCAGCTCTCGCACCTGATTCTGCAGCTCTCATTCCATGCACCTGGTCCTGACACTGCAGCTCAGGCACCTGATTCTGCAGCTCTCATTCCGTGCACCTGGTCCTGACACCGCAGCCCTCGCACCTGATTCTGCAGCTTATTCCGTGCATCTGGTCCTGACAATGCAGCCCTCGCACCTGATTCTGCAGCTCTCATTCCGTGCACCTGGTCCTGACACCGCAGCTCTCGCACCTGATTCTGCAGCTCTCATTCCATGCACCTGGTCCTGACACTGCAGCTCAGGCACCTGATTCTGCAGCTCTCATTCCGTGCATCTGGTCCTGACACTGCAGCTCAGGCACCTGATTCTGCAGCTCTCATTCCGTGCATCTGGTCCTGACACTGCAGCTCAGGCACCTGATTCTGCAGCTCTCATTCCGTGCACCTGGTCCTGACACCGCAGCTCTCGCACCTGATTCTGCAGCTCTCATTCCATGCACCTGGTCCTGACACTGCAGCTCAGGCACCTGATTCTGCAGCTCTCATTCCATGCATCTGGTCCTGACACTGCAGCTCAGGCACCTGATTCTGCAGCTCTCATTCCATGCACCTGGTCCTGACACTGCAGCTCAGGCACCTGATTCTGCAGCTCTCATTCCGTGCATCTGGTCCTGACACTGCAGCTCAGGCACCTGATTCTGCAGCTCTCATTCCGTGCATCTGGTCCTGACACTGCAGCTCAGGCACCTGATTCTGCAGCTCTCATTCCATGCACCTGGTCCTGACACTGCAGCTCAGGCACCTGATTCTGCAGCTCTCATTCTGTGCACCTGGTCCTGACACCGCAGCCCTCGCACCTGATTCTGCAGCTCATTCCGTGCACCTGGTCCTGACACCGCAGCCCTCGCACCTAATTCTGCAGGTCTCATTCCGTGCACCTGGTCCTGACACTGCAGCTCACGCACCTGATTCTGCAGCTCTCATTCCATGCACCTGGTCCTGACACCGCAGCTCAGGCACCTGATTCTGCAGCTCTCATTCCATGCTCTCGAACCTGATTCTGCATCTCTCATTCCATGCACCTGGTCCTGACACCGTAGCTCTCGCACCTGATTCTGCAGCTCTCATTCTGTGCACCTGGTCCTGACACCGCAGCCCTCGCACCTGATTCTGCAGCTCTCATTCCGTGCACCTGGTCCTGACACTGCAGCTCAAGCACCTGATTCTGCAGCTTTCTTTCCGTGCACCTGGTCCTGACACTGCAGCTCACACACCTGATTCTGCAGCTCTCATTCCGTGCACCTGGTCCTGACACCGCAGCCCTCGCACCTGATTCTGCAGCTTATTCCGTGCACCTGGTCCTGACACCGCAGCTCTCGCACCTGATTCTGCAGCTTTCTTTCCGTGCACCTGGTCCTGACACTGCAGCTCACGCACCTGATTCTGCAGCTCTCATTCCATGCACCTGGTCCTGACACTGCAGCTCACGCACCTGATTCTGCAGCTCTCATTCCGTGCACCTGGTCCTGACACTGCAGCTCACGCACCTGATTCTGCAGCTTTCTTTCCGTGCACCTGGTCCTGACACTGCAGCTCACACACCTGATTCTGCAGCTCTCATTCCGTGCACCTGGTCCTGACACCGCAGCCCTCGCACCTGATTCTGCAGCTTATTCCGTGCACCTGGTCCTGACACCGCAGCTCTCGCACCTGATTCTGCAGCTTTCTTTCCGTGCACCTGGTCCTGACACGGCAGCTCACGCACCTGATTCTGCAGCTCTCATTCCGTGCACCTGGTCCTGACACTGCAGCTCACGCACCTGATTCTGCAGCTCTCATTCCATGCACCTGGTCCTGACACTGCAGCTCAGGCACCTGATTCTGCAGCTCTCATTCCGTGCACCTGGTCCTGACACCGCAGCCCTCGCACCTGATTCTGCAGCTTATTCCGTGCATCTGGTCCTGACAATGCAGCCCTCGCACCTGATTCTGCAGCTCTCATTCCGTGCACCTGGTCCTGACACCGCAGCTCTCGCACCTGATTCTGCAGCTCTCATTCCATGCACCTGGTCCTGACACTGCAGCTCAGGCACCTGATTCTGCAGCTCTCATTCCGTGCATCTGGTCCTGACACTGCAGCTCAGGCACCTGATTCTGCAGCTCTCATTCTGTGCATCTGGTCCTGACACTGCAGCTCAGGCACCTGATTCTGCAGCTCTCATTCCGTGCACCTGGTCCTGACACCGCAGCTCTCGCACCTGATTCTGCAGCTCTCATTCCATGCACCTGGTCCTGACACTGCAGCTCAGGCACCTGATTCTGCAGCTCTCATTCCATGCATCTGGTCCTGACACTGCAGCTCAGGCACCTGATTCTGCAGCTCTCATTCCATGCACCTGGTCCTGACACTGCAGCTCAGGCACCTGATTCTGCAGCTCTCATTCCGTGCATCTGGTCCTGACACTGCAGCTCAGGCACCTGATTCTGCAGCTCTCATTCCGTGCATCTGGTCCTGACACTGCAGCTCAGGCACCTGATTCTGCAGCTCTCATTCCATGCACCTGGTCCTGACACTGCAGCTCAGGCACCTGATTCTGCAGCTCTCATTCTGTGCACCTGGTCCTGACACCGCAGCCCTCGCACCTGATTCTGCAGCTCATTCCGTGCACCTGGTCCTGACACCGCAGCTCTCGCACCTGATTCTGCAGCTCTCATTCCGTGCACCTGGTCCTGACACCGCAACTCTCGCACCTGATTCTGCAGCTCTCATTCCGTGCACCTGGTCCTGACACCGCAGCTTATGCACCTGATTCTGCAGCTCTCATTCAGTGTGCACCTGGTCCTGACACCGCAGCCCTCGCACCTGATCCTGAATTTGGCGTAAACTGCGCTTTATACCTGATACTGTCCGGCAGATTTCCTGAAGTCATCTCTTGGCTACAGGGGAAAAGATGGGGATGTGTGAGCTCGAACTCCCGCTGTTAAAGATAATGAGAGGGCCTATGAATGCACATTCATACCAGTGACCAGCCCCCTTTCACAGTACACAGTGGGGGATCCCATCAATACAGTCCCCCAGCACCAGTGACATTACTCCATGCATCAAGAACAGTTCTGCAGCTTCTTATAGACTTTGGGTTTTGCTTCCTGGTGATTATAAGATCTCGGCTTGTTGTCAGTGAATGAGAACAGTCCCACTTACATCCAGATCCAAAGACTCCACAGGATTAGACAGGGAGTACCGTAAACTGCCATGCTGATCGCTTCCACCCCACATGTTGGACTGATGTAACATGGAAAGTCACTGTAATAAGAGGTCAGGGTGTAGTAAGCCTCGTACACATGGCGGCACGTTGTGTCAGGGCAGGACAACCGGGTGTGTGCCCAGAGAGCAACACAAGGGTGGCCGCCACTGACATGGACCTCCATGCCATTTATGGGTCATCACCATTGAGGACCTTTAACTTGAAGTTTCCAGTTTTACACTGTAAAACACTTTCCAGTGTTACAACTAACAAACTCTCAGCTATTAGGAGCACTGGGTCAGGCTGTAAGTGCGTGTTCCCATTCCCTTACAGCAAGCTGAGGTCTAGAAAAACCATTCCAAAACTAACAAATGTGTGGCGCCTCATACGACGATTGGGGGCCCCACATCCTATTAGGCAGGGGGTGCTCCACACCAATGAGGAGACACTAGGACCCTACCCGGTGTCACTGGCGGATCAGGATGAACGCTGCACTGTATGGCGGGATCTCATGGCCCGGCAATGATGGCGGGGACACGAATAGCGGATTATAAATAGTTTTCTGGATGTGTTGATTGAATTATCTGCCAACGCTAAGCGACACCTCTGTATCTGTGTCACGGAGCGGGACCCCACAGAACATTAACCCCGTAACTACCAGAGGGTTTTACTGCTGAACCACCAGCGATTTTGCTCATGTGGCGGTATAACTTTTTTCCCCATACTTCATTTTACTGTGGGGGCAACGTGATAGCCAGGTCCTATAGAAAACCCTGCTGATGATAGGCAATATGGCTACCACTCCCATGGGATGGGCTCCTTATGCTCTCAGCAGACAAAACTTCAGTGTAAAGCATGGGGGACCGATGCTGGCTTGCCGATCTCTTTGCATTTCTATTTAACAAGGCAGCTAAGGCTATGCTTTACACTGCAGCTTTGCTTCCGATTAGCAATGTCGAGTCTGAAGAGCAGACCAGAAATCATTTCTCTGCAATTTCTCGTGGGTGACAACATTGTGTTATAAGCGGCGCCTCCTTCCACGAATCAAAAAACAACAAGAAATGAATGACCGAGATAAGACACAACCTGAGCAAAGTCCGAGTCCAGGAAAAGGTGCGGCTGCGGGAGGAAACTGCAGAGGTAGGAAGCAGGGTGTCATGGCCGGGGTCACCTGCTCTGCCTGTGGACGAGATCCTGGCATTGTACCCCCCCCCCCCATGCCACGCCCGGCAGTCACATCACATCTAGGACCTCTGCGCACCTCCACGGCTTACAGTGCAACTCCCCATCTATTGGGAAGTGTAATGACAGCAGGGAAAGGCCTAAAGGGTTGCAATCCTCGGCTCACAACAGGCAATCGCTCAAAATGCAATTCCTACAACATGCACTTTGCTCAGCCCCAACGCCCACAGCTATTTCAGATTCTCAGGAATTGCCTTTTGAGCAGTTTTCTTCCTTGGTATGGGATTTATGAGGACAGCAATCACTATTCTCCTGGCATATCATCTGGCGCTGCCCTCCTCTGCCCGTCATTGTGCCAAGATCTAAATCTATGCATGCGCCGCCACTGACATCGTTTTCCCTAACACTGCCAGGAGATCAATCTGCGCATGTGCCATTACCGGAGCAATTTATTGAAGCCCAGCAAGAGATCAATCTGCACAAGTGCCGCCTGCGGCTAGGACAGCGAGGAATCCAAATAAGACAGACAGCTGAGGGACCATGGCAGAAACAAAGACCCTACCACAGGACCGCCCCACCCACAGGACCTACCACAGGACCAACCACAGGACCGCCCCACCCACAGGACCAACAACAGGACCGCCCCACCCACAGGACGAACCACAGGACCGCCCCACCCACAGGACCAACCACAGGACCGCTCCACCGGCCCTACCACAGGACCGCCCCACCCACAGGACCTACCACAGGATCGCCACACCAGCCCTACCACCCCACCGGCCCTACTTCAGGACCACCCCACCCCACCGGCCCTACCACAGGACCGCCCCACCCACAGCACCACCACAACAGCCCTACCACAGGACCGCCCCACCCACAGGACCACCACACCAGCCCTACCACAGGACCGCCACACCCCACTGGCCCTACCACAGGACCACCCCTACCACAGGACCGCCTCACCGCACCAGGCACTACCACAGGACCGCCCCGATGCACAGAGATCAACACTTCTAATGATGACTTGCACACCACCTCCTCACATCGCCCCCTATCTGTCGGAGTTCTGTAAGGTCCATTCCTAGGGCCCCTGCTCTTCTCCATTTACACCTTCGGCCTGGGACAGCTCATAGAATCTCATGGCTTTCAGTATCACCTCTATGTTGATGAAACACAGATCTACATCTCTGGACCAGATATCACCTCCCTACTAACCAGAATCCCTCAATGTCTGTCCACTATTTCATCCTTCTTCTCCGCTAGATTTCTAAAACTTAAGATGGACAAAACAGAATTCATCATCTTTCCTCCATCTCACGTGACCCCTCCAATGAACCTATCCATTACAGTAAATGGCTGCCCACTCTCTCCAGTCTCACAAGCTCGCTGTCTCAGGGTAATCCTTGACTCTAATCTCTTATTCAAACCACATATCCAAGCCCTTTCCACTTCCTGCCGACTTCAAGCAGAAAATATTTCCCGGATCCGTACATTCTTCAACCAAGAATCAGCAAAACCCTAGTCCATGCCCTCATCATCTCCCACCTCGACTACTGCAACCTCCTGCTCTGTGGCCTCCCCTCTAACACTCTTGCACCCCTCCAATCTATTCTAAACTCTGCTGCCCGACTAATCCACCTGTCCCCCCACTATTCCCCGGCCTCTCCCCTCTGTCACTCCCTTCACTGGCTCCCCATTGCCCAGAGACTCCAGTACAAAACCCTCACACTGACATACAAAGCCATCCACAACCTGTCTCCTCCATACATCTGTGACCTCGTCTCCCGGTACTTACCTACACGCAACCTCCGATCCTCACAAGATTTCCTTCTCTACTCCCCTCTTAACTCCTCTTCCCACAATCGTATATAAGATTTCTCTTGCGCATCCCCCCTACTCTGGAACTCTCTACCACAACATATCAGACTCTCGCCTACCATCGAAACCTTCAAAAAGAACCTGAAGACCCACCTCTTCCGACAAGCCTACAACCTGCAGTAACCACTGATCGACCAAACCGCTGCACGACCAGCTCTACCCTCACCTACTGTATCCTCATCCATCCTCACCCATAGATTGTGAGCCTTCGCGGGCAGGGTCCTCTCTCCTCCTGTACCAGTTATGACTTGTATTGTTTAAGATTATTGTACTTGTTTTTATTATGTATACCCCTCCTCACATGTAAAGCGCCATGGAACAAATGGCACTATAATAAAAAAACACCAAACTGCTGACAGTACGTAGTAAGTCAGTATACCAGCGCCTTTAGTATAATATGTATAACCCTGATGACAGGTTCCCTTTAAATCCTCTGCTTGCTGACAGTGAATTGCGCCACCTCTGTTTACATTCCTGCCCTGCACAATCACAGCTGCAGGGTTCATGGTCGGTCAGTGCACACGGGCGTGGTGAGATTTCAGCTACTGGATTATTGCTGCCAGTCACTGACAGCAAGCGGAGAGATGGAAGAAAGGGGAGAAATATAACAAATAAAAAACAAACAAAAAAAAAAAGCAGTGAAAGTTGCATCTTTGTTTGATATAAAATTAACAAAAAAAAACACAAAACTATACATTCTGTTCTGGGCCTCTGTCTGCTCCTCATCACTCAGATATGCCCAACGCCCGCAGGAATAGTGACAGGTCATGTGTCAGGAATGCCAACTGCATCTCTGCCCTCTCAGCAACCAGAGATCAAAGGGCAGAAAGACAGCACTCACTAGCTGTGACCAAGGGGACACATACAGCGGCAGAGGAGCTGCATATACAAAACGGCAGATCACCGAGACAATGATAAAACGCTTCTCTGGAGCTGGGCGTGCTGGGAGTTGTAGTTACTGCCTATTAAACAGTGCCAACTCCACACACAGATGGGCAGCCCAGGGACATATAAAGTGTTGCACCCTCCTAAAGGTATGACCCAGGTGCCAACAGTGCGGACCACAAAACACCCAGCCAACATGGAAACTACTGTCAAGAGGTGCGGAAAGGTGGGTGCCAACATAGAGACTCCCATGGGATAGGGCAGACCCCCACACATTGGGTAGGTGGGACCCCCAGACATTACATGGGTCAGACCCCCACACACAGCAGGGAGGTGGGACCCCACAAGTTACATGGGTCAGACCCCCACACACAGCAGGGAGGTGGGACCTCCACACGTTACATGGGTCAGACCCCCACACACAGCAGGGAGGTGGGACCCCACAAGTTACATGGGTCAGACCCCCACACACAGCAGGGAGGTGGGACCCCCACACGTTACATGGGTCAGACCCCCACACACAGCAGGGAGGTGGGACCCCACAAGTTACATGGGTCAGACCCCCACACACAGCAGGGAGGTGGGACCCCCACACGTTACATGGGTCAGACCCCCACACACAGCAGGGAGGTGGGACCCCACAAGTTACATGGGTCAGACCCCCACACACAGCAGGGAGGTGGGACCCCCACACGTTACATGGGTCAGACCCCCACACACAGCAGGGAGGTGGGACCTCCACACGTTACATGGGTCAGACCCCCACACACAGCAGGGAGGTGGGACCTCCACACGTTACATGGGTCAGACCCCCACACACAGCAGGGAGGTGGGACCCCACAAGTTACATGGGTCAGACCCCCACACACAGCAGGGAGGTGGGACCCCCACACGTTACATGGGTCAGACCCCCACACACAGCAGGGAGGTGGGACCCCCACACGTTACATGGGTCAGACCCCCACACACAGCAGGGAGGTGGGACCCCACACGTTACATGGGTCAGACCCCCACACACAGCAGGGAGGTGGGACCCCCACACGTTACATGGGTCAGACCCCCACACACAGCAGGGAGGTGGGACCCCCACACGTTACATGGGTAAGGCCCACACACACAGCAGGGAGGTGGGACCCCCACACGTTACATAGGTCAGACCCCCACACACAGCAGGGAGGTGGGACCCCACACGTTACATGGGTCAGACCCCCACACACAGCAGGGAGGTGGGACCCCACACGTTACATGGGTCAGACCCCCACACACAGCAGGGAGGTGGGACCCCACACGTTACATGGGTCAGACCCCCACACACAGCAGGGAGGTGGGACCCCACACGTTACATGGGTCAGACCCCCACACACAGCAGGGAGGTGGGACCCCACACGTTACATGGGTCAGACCCCCACACACAGCAGGGAGGTGGGACCCCACACGTTACATGGGTCAGACCCCCACACACAGCAGGGAGGTGGGACCCCACACGTTACATGGGTCAGACCCCCACACACAGCAGGGAGGTGGGACCCCACACGTTACATGGGTCAGACCCCCACACACAGCAGGGAGGTGGGACCCCACACGTTACATGGGTCAGACCCCCACACACAGCAGGGAGGTGGGACCCCCACACGTTACATGGGTAAGGCCCACACACACAGCAGGGAGGTGGGACCCCCACACGTTACATAGGTCAGACCCCCACACACAGCAGGGAGGTGGGACCCCACACGTTACATGGGTCAGACCCCCACACACAGCAGGGAGGTGGGACCCCACACGTTACATGGGTCAGACCCCCACACACAGCAGGGAGGTGGGACCCCACACGTTACATGGGTCAGACCCCCACACACAGCAGGGAGGTGGGACCCCACACGTTACATGGGTCAGACCCCCACACACAGCAGGGAGGTGGGACCCCACACGTTACATGGGTCAGACCCCCACACACAGCAGGGAGGTGGGACCCCCACACGTTACATGGGTAAGGCCCACACACACAGCAGGGAGGTGGGACCCCCACACGTTACATAGGTCAGACCTCCACACACAGCAGGGAGGTGGGACCCCACACGTTACATGGGTCAGACCCCCACACACAGCAGGGAGGTGGGACCCCACACGTTACATGGGTCAGACCCCCACACACAGCAGGGAGGTGGGACCCCACACGTTACATGGGTCAGACCCCCACACACAGCAGGGAGGTGGGACCCCACACGTTACATGGGTCAGACCCCCACACACAGCAGGGAGGTGGGACCCCACACGTTACATGGGTCAGACCCCCACACACAGCAGGGAGGTGGGACCCCCACACGTTACATGGGTAAGGCCCACACACACAGCAGGGAGGTGGGACCCCCACACGTTACATAGGTCAGACCCCCACACACAGCAGGGAGGTGGGACCCCACACGTTACATGGGTCAGACCCCCACACACAGCAGGGAGGTGGGACCCCACACGTTACATGGGTCAGACCCCCACACACAGCAGGGAGGTGGGACCCCACACGTTACATGGGTCAGACCCCCACACACAGCAGGGAGGTGGGACCCCACACGTTACATGGGTCAGACCCCCACACACAGCAGGGAGGTGGGACCCCACACGTTACATGGGTCAGACCCCCACACACAGCAGGGAGGTGGGACCCCACACGTTACATGGGTCAGACCCCCACACACAGCAGGGAGGTGGGACCCCCACACGTTACATGGGTAAGGCCCACACACACAGCAGGGAGGTGGGACCCCCACACGTTACATAGGTCAGACCCCCACACACAGCAGGGAGGTGGGACCCCACACGTTACATGGGTCAGACCCCCACACACAGCAGGGAGGTGGGACCCCACACGTTACATGGGTCAGACCCCCACACACAGCAGGGAGGTGGGACCCCACACGTTACATGGGTCAGACCCCCACACACAGCAGGGAGGTGGGACCCCACACGTTACATGGGTCAGACCCCCACACACAGCAGGGAGGTGGGACCTCCACACGTTACATGGGTCAGACCCCCACACACAGCAGGGAGGTGGGACCCCACACGTTACATGGGTCAGACCCCCACACACAGCAGGGAGGTGGGACCCCACACGTTACATAGGTCAGACCCCCACATCTGGTATGTCAGGCCCTCGCCTAATACCTGGGTGCCCACCTAGCCCCTCTCTCTCGGGCATCACCCACCAGGGGGCATCCTCAGCCCCGCACTGCTCACTCACCCCTGGACGTCATGTTGCGCGGGTGTCTGTCACTGTGCTGGGCGCCGCCGCACGCTCACTGCAGGCCGGAGCCGGGCGCTGTAGTAGGGCAGTGTTCCCACACACGCATGTCCGGGAGCGGCCTCCTGCGGCCGGGGCGTCGTGCTCATCTCCCGGAGCCGCCCCGCGGCTCCTCCCCCGGGGTCTCCGTGTGACTTCAGCACCGGGCTCGGACCCTCCTGACTCCGGAGCTGCCCTGCTCCAGCCAAGCCAACTACTCAGCGGCCGCCGCACGGCATGCCGGGAACTGTAGTCTGTGTGCGCTGTCACGTGACCGGAGCCACGCCCCTGACACTGGCTGCTCTCCCTCCAGCCCAGAAGGGACACTGCTGCGAGCACTACAAGTCCCAGCATGGAGGTTTTTTTTTTTAACATTAATTTGTCTTGTTGAAAACTCAGAGGCAAAAAAAAACTAAGAAAAACGCATCAACAGACACTCCCCAAATAGTTTTTTCAGCCAGAAAAATACACATAAAAAGTCAGTAGACACCAACCCCCCCATAACTGACATCAGCCCGGCAGTGCTCCATGTAAGAACTCACTCCTAGCAGAGGTGTGCCAGGAGGAGCTGTAGAGGGACGGTCACCGTTCAGGCTCCCGGGGTCACCGCCCGGGCTCACACGCTTCTGGGGTCACCGTCAGGGCTCCTGGGGTCACCATTAGGGCTCACACGCTCCTGGGGTCACTTTCAGGGCTCCCGCGCTCCTGGGGTCGCCGTCAGGGCTCCTGGGGTCACCGGCAGGGCTCCTGGGGTCACCGGCAGGGCTCACACGCTCCTGGGGTGACTGTCCAGACACACATGCTCCTGGTGTCGCCGCAGGCGTTGTACGTGATAACACCTTAAAAGGGACATTCCACCTGTATTGTAGGGAAAGAGAGTGGCGACCAGTATGGTGACCCCCGCTATTAGGCTGCCGTCACACTAGCAGTATTTGGTCAGTATTTTACCTCAGTATTTGTAAGCCAAAACCAGGAGTGGGTGATAAATACAGAAGTGGACCATATGTTTCTATTATACTTTTCCTCTAATTGTTCCACTCCTGGTCTTGGCTACAAATACTGAGGTAAAATACTGACCAAATCCTGCTAGTGTGAACGTGGCCTTAGCCACAGTGTCAGCCTCTTCAACAATCAGCTCTGTGGTGTCGCCTAAGACAATTGTGTGGTATGTGGGCACTCGGACTCACATTACTTCCCACTGTACATCCCTCAAATAACACTGGTGTATAATCATCACCCAAATCCAATTGTGCAGGACCCTCTGCTTTTCTATATCAGTGTAAAAGTCCTCAGCATGGAAATCACACTGAGTCAACATATTAGTGCCATAGAGTACACACATAATGCTACCGTAGAGACAGGGCTGTGGAGTCTGTAAACCAAGCCTCCGACTCCATCTCCGTCTCCTTAATTTTCCTGACTCCGACTACACAGCCCTGGGAGTACACACATAATACTGCCACAGAGTACACATATAATGCTGCCATACAGTGTCATACTGGGGTGCCATGGGCCCACCAGTAACATTGACTTTTGGGGCCCACTTTTCACCTGCATACAAATATTACACTACAAATTTACCTGTATTTCTATATAATATTAAACTTTGAAGTTTGGTTGATGAATGATGAGATGCTGTTTTTTTTTTAACAGAGTGAATCAAGTGAATTATGCCAAGTACTGCCCATACAGTGGGGTTGGGGCTCAGATCTGCACAGAGGCCCACCGGAGGATTCTCGTTACCCTATGGGACAGTCCCAGCCTGCTGCCATAGTGTGTACACCTAATACTTCCACAGAGTACATACATAATACTGCCGTAGAGTACATACATAATACTGCCATAGAGTACACATATAATATTACCATAGAGTACACACAATACCGCCATGAAGTACACACAATACTGCCAGTCTCTGTTCCACTGTAGCAACTCTAACAACTCGCGGTACTGTTGCTTTTGGGCATGAAACAGTGTCTCTGCCACCTTGACTTCTCCCACGTCAGCTTCAGGCTTGGCCACCAAACATGGAGCTTCCACGGGCTCCCTATCTCGCCATGGCTTAATCAGGTTGGCATGGCATAACTGACAGGGCTTCCTTGTACCTAGTTGGTGGATATTATAGTTGACATCCCCAACCTTTTCAACTATTTCTTAGGGGCATTACCATTTGGCCAGGAATTTGCTCCCTACCGTAGGTACCAGCACCAGTACTAGATGCCCAGGGTTGAAGTGTCTCACCATCGCCGACCAATTGTACACTCTTGACTGCGCCTCTTGTGCTTTGAGGAGGTGTTCTCTCACGATGGACATCACCTTGGCAACCCTGTCTTGCAACTGGGCCACATGCTCGATCACACTCCAGTAGGGTGTAGACTTTGCCTCCTATGTCTCTTTTGCTACGTCGAGGAGCCCACGGGGGTGTCGACCATACAAAAGTTCAAAAGCGGAGAATCCAGTCAAGGCTTATGGGACTTCTCTGATAGAGAACAGCAGGTACGGTAGTAGACAGTCCCAGTACTGGCAGTCCTTCTCTACGACCTTCTTTAACATGGCCTTCAAGGTTTAATTGAACCTTTCTACCAAGTCATCCGTCTGTGGATGGTAGACTGAGGTGTGGAGTTGGGTGATTTGCAGGGTTTTGCACAACTCCTTCATCACCTTAGACATAAACGGGTCCCTAGGTTCGTCAGGATCTCATTAGGCATCCCGGTTCTAGAGAAGATACTCTCTGGCAATACACTTGGCGGAGGAGTTACGTAGTGGAATGGCCTCCAGGTATCGTGTAGCATAGTCTAGTACCATCCAGATATACTGATGCCCTCTGGCATACTTGACCAGGGGTCCCATTAGATCCATGGCTCTGCGATCGAAGGGCACCTCAATAATAGGAAATAGCACTAAGGGGCTACGAAAGTGGGCCACTGGGGAGGTCAGCTGGCAGATGGGATATGACCTACAATAGTTTAGGATTTCTTGGTGACAACCGGGCTAATAGAACCTCTGCTGGATCCGTTCCTGGGTTTTTTCCATGCCCAGGTGACCAACTAACACATGTGTATGGGCCATTTCTAACACCCTGCGTCTGTATGTCCCTGGCACCAGTAACTGCTCAATTACCTCCCCTCTCAGCTTGGTGACCCTGTATAGAAACTCCCCATTTACGGCTACGCGTGTCAGCCCCCGGCTCTTGAGCAACACCACTAAGCACTGTCACATTGTCAAACGCAAGATAAGTGAAAGCAGTCAGAGGGGAGCGCAGAGGAATTGACCCAGGGAAGGGGAGATGAAAGGGAGTTGTCGAGCACCACCGCAGCTCCAGCTGAATACCTCCAAAGGAGGATAAGAATGTGTGTCAAACAGAAATCAGTCCCAGGAGCGCTGAAGGAAACTCAGACAACATATGTAGTTTGCCACAACGTGTTTCACCGGTAAACACCGTCTTCTTCAGGTGGGGAAACTCCCACCTGAAGAAGACGGTGTTTACCGGTGAAACACGTTGTGGCAAACGACATATGTTGTCTGAGTTTCCTTCAGTGCTCCTGGGACTGATTTCTGTTTGACACACATTGTCAAACGCGGCATTTAAAGTTAAATCACTGAGTTGGGCGGTTCCAAAGTTTACCCCAGACACCTCCAGCTCTGGGATGTTGGCCTCTGGGGATGCGTCTTCATCCTCTTCGCCAAAAAGACACAAAAAGGAAACCCGTCAGCTGTGGCCTGCAACAAGGTTTCTTTGGGAGGGACTTGGCTTTGTGCGGACAACCAGCCGTACTCCCTTTCCCCAAGTTCCAAAATAATGCATAGTTCCACCCTATGACAATAGGGTGCAATAGGTCCTTGACTACACCCACCACATGGGACACGGTACCGCAGATTGTGTCTATGACCACTCGAGCCACAAGGCAGTTCTTAGCGTCCCCATGGATACAATGGACACCCACCGTCTTCCCAGGAACCAGCCGATGAGGTATTGTGGCCCTCACTAGGGGTACCAAACTACCGAGGTCCAGCAGGCCAGTCATTTGCACTTTATCCACCGTTACAGGGCACGCCTGCGGTCCCTCACCTGGTTGAGGTACAACAGTGCAGGCAGGATATGCAAAATATGAGCAGCGCCGTCCTACGCTGCAGTCCATTCTTTGGGATCCCCAATATGTAGATGCCAAGTTCCCTTGCTTCCTCAAGGAGCTCTCGACCGCCTGGTACCTTTCAATCAGACCCACTAGTTCATCAGCACTACGGGAATCTCTCTCGTCAACCCAGGATTGCAGCAGCGTTGGAAGGGAATGTATAAACCTATCCGTGATGACCTTCTCCATCATCTGTTCTGGGGAGGAAGATTCAGGTTGTTACCATTTTTAGACTAGGTGTAGGAGGTCAAACATTTGGGACCAAGGAGATATGTCACTGCGATAGGCCCAATGGTACACTTGCTGCGCCCTGAGAGTCAGTTACTCCTAAGCGTGCCAAGATCTCAGTCTTCAACTTAGCATACTCCTTTAGCGTCCTGCAAGGCCAAGTCATAATAGGCCTTCTGCGGCTCACCTGCTAATTATAGTGCCAGAACCTCCGCCCACTGCTCAGGGGGCAATTTCTCCCGCTCCACCACCCTCTCAAAAACCATCAGGAATGCCTCAACGTCATCCGTTGGATGGTGGATGGTGGATTTTACCCACGACATGCGGTTTGTCCACAGCCGCTATGTGTTTTCCTGGATCGCTGCCTGAATTCTCCACCAATTGTAGAGATTTGTACTGAATCAGCTGCTGTGGAGGTAGGCACAGGAAGCGGTATTGCTGAAACATCCAGGCAAGTTTATTTAAAGTTCATAAACTGTTCAGGATAGCAAACAAAAAACAGCCTTTTCCAGCACAAGGTGAAACACAAAGTAAAAAGTCCATACAATACAGCGGGTCCACCCGTTCAAGATAGTGTCCGGTTATTTAGGCCTTAGCACAGACCAACACATAGGACATCCACACTTCTCCAGATCCAGACACTGAATGACACAGTCGGTCTCCATTTTATTTGCTAAACCATGCCCCTGGGGTTGGGATATGTGAGCAGTCATTCCTACCCATCTCTTATGACTGCTCGTGAAACCCGACCCTAAAATGGCCTAATAGCTCTCACAACACTATATGTGTTGGGTATGCTTCCGAGCTGACATCACAGCAGCTAATAACCGAGATGACACATATCTCCCCTCAATGACCCATCCGGCGGCCATCTTACAATGTACGTATAATACTGCATAGAGTACACACAAAATCCTGCCATAGAGTGTACACATAACACTACCACTGAGTACATACATAATACTGCCATAGAGTACACAAATAATACTGTCATAGACAACACACACAGTACTGTCATAGTATGTACACATAATACTATAACAGAGTACATACATAATACTGTCACAGAGTAAACACAATACTGTCACAGAGTACACACATAATGCTGCCACAGAGTACACACATAATGCTGCAAGTGTGTACACATAATACTACCATAGAGTACACACATAATACCACCAGAGAGAACACACATAATACTACAATAGTGTGTGCACATAATACTATTACAGAGTACATACATAATAAAGCCATAGAGAACACACATACTACTGCTATAGAGTACGCATATAATACCACCATAGACTACACACATAGTGTACACTCATAATACTACCATAGAGCACACACATAATACCGCCATAGAGTACACACTTAATATCGCCATAGAGTACACACCTAATACCGCCAAGCGCTGTCCTCAGGGTATGGCATGGCATTGCAAAATGGAGTGATAGCCTTCCTTATTCAATATCTCTTTTACCTTGTACACATCTCCCACTTTACCAGCACCAAAGCAACCCCAGACATCACATTACCTCCACCATGCTTGACAGATGGTGTCAGGCACTCTTCCAGCATCTTTTCAGTTGTTCTGCATCTCACAAATGTTCTTCTGTGTGATCCAAACACCTCAAACTTGGATTCGTCTGTCCATAACACTTTTTCACGATCTTCCTCTGTCCAATGTCTGTGTTCTTTTACCCATATTAATCTTTCCCTTTTAATAGCCAGACTCAGATATGGCTTTTTCTTTGCCACTCTTCCCTGAAGGCCAGCATCCCGGAGTCGCCGCTTCACTGTAGAAGGTGACACTGGCATTTTGTGTGTACTATTTAATGAAGCTGCCAGTTGACTAAATACTGTAGTCTAAGTTGGTGAAGTGAGAAAAATATAGGCATAAATTACATTTATGGGATCAAATAACTAAAACTTGGCACGTGCATATGTATTCACCCTGTCGCTGTGAAGCCCCTAAAAATTTCTGTTGCAAGTAATTACCTTCGTAAATCCCATGGTTAGTGAGAGAACGTCCACCTCTGTGCAGTGTAAGTGTCCCATGTCTGTCACTATGTACACTTTACCTTTTATGAAAGGCCACAGAGACTGCAACACCATTAACAAGAGGCACCACTAACTAAACACCATGGAGATCTCCAAACAACACCATGAAGACCAAGGAGATCTCCAAACAACACCGTGAAGACCAAAGGAGATCTCTAAACAACACCTTGAAGACCAAAGAAGATCTCCAAACAGCACCTTGAAGACCAAGATCTACAAACATGTCAGGGACAAAGTTGTTGAGAAGTACAAGTTATTCTCCTTCACACTAGCGTTTTTTTTAATCCGTCGCAATCCGTCGTTTTGGGCAAAAAACGGATCCTGCAAATGTGCCCGCAGGATGCGTTTTTTGCCCATAAAATTGTATTAGCGACGGATCGCGACGGATGGCCACACGTCGCGTCCATTGTGCAACGGATCCGTCATGTTTTGGCGGACCGTCGGCCTGAAAAACGTTCAAGTAAACGTTTTTTGTCCGTCGCGTCTTCCATTTTCTACCGCGCATGCGCGGCCGAAACTCCGCCCCCTCCTCCCAGGACTTTAGAATGGGCAGCGGATGCGTTGATAAACTGCATCCGCTGCCCACATTTTGCACAAATTTCACAACGTGCTTCGGTACGTCGCCCGACGCATAGCGACGGACCCGTACCAACGCAAGTGTGAAAGTAGCCTTAGGGTTGGGTTGCGAAAAAAATCCCAATCTCTGATGATCCCCCAGAGCACCATCAAATCCATTATAATCAAATGGAAAGAACATGGTACCACAACAAACCTGCCAAGAGAGGGCACTCGCCAAAACGCTCAGTCCGGGCAAGAAGGTCAATAGTCAGGAGAAACAGCACAGAAACTAAAAGGTAGCCCCGAAGGAACTGTAGCGTTCCCAAGCAGACTGGAGTTTCTGTCCATACAACCACAATAAGCCGTACACTCCATAGGAGGAGGCCTTTATGGAAGAGTTGTCATAAAAAGGCCTTTACTTATATACAAAAATTGTAAGGCTCGTTTTGAGTTTGCCAAAAGACATGTGGGAGACTCCCTAAATGTATGGAGGAAGGTGCTGTGGTCAGAGGAGACCAAAATATAACTTTTTTGCTACAAATGTAAACACTATGTCTGGCTCCAAACCAACACAACTCATCACTCCAAGAACACCATCCCCACAGTGAAACATGGTGGTGGCAGCATCATGCCGTGGGGATGATTTTCAGCAGCAGGGACAGGGAAAATGTTTCTGTCAGTGATTTGAGACTGGGATAGGAGATTCACCTTCCGACAAGACAATGACCCAAAGCATACTGCTAAAGCCACACTCAATTGGTTTAAGGGGAAACATGTCAATGTTTTGGAGTGGCATAGTCAAAGCCCCGACCTCAATCCAATTGATAATCTGTGATCAGACTTGAAGATCACTTTTCACTAGAGGAAAGCATCTAACTTGAAGGAGCTGGAGCAGTTTTGCCTTGAGGAATGGGCAAAAATTCCAGTGGTAAGGTGTGGAAAGCTCTTAAAGACTTATCCAAAGCGACATGCAGATGTAAATGCCACAAAAAGAGGCTCTTCAAAGTACTGACTAGGGGGTGAATAGTTATGCACTCAGAAGTTTTCAGTCATTTTGTTTAAATTGTTGTTTGCATTACAATAAAAAGAAAACCAAAATGTTCACAGTTGTAGGAATGTTCTTTACATGGACTGATGCACACCTTAAAAAACAAACAGTGAAATTCAAGGTTGTGAAGTAGCAAAACACAGAAAATACCAAGGGAGGTGAATACTTTCGCAGGCCACTGTAATACTGCCACAGAGTACACACATAATGCTGCCATAGAGTAAACATATAGTACTACCTTAGACTACAAACATAATACCGCCACAGAGTACACACATAATACTATTACAGAGTACACACATAATGCTGCCTTAGAGTACACAGATACTACCATAGAGTACACACATAATGCTGCTATAGGGTAGACACATAATACTGTCATAGAGTACACGCAATACCACAGAGCACACACATAATACTGCCATACAGTATACACATAATACCGCTATAGAGTACACACATAATACTGATACAGAGTACATACCTAATACTAACAGAGTATATACATACTACCAAAGAGTACACATAACACTGCCATAAAGACACAATACTGTCATAGAGTACACACATAATACTGCCATAGAGTATACACATAATAATGCCATAGAGATGAGTACAAACATAATACCACCATAGAGTACACATATAATACTAACAGAGTACACACATACTACCAAAGAATACACATAATACTGCCATAGAGTACACATAATACCACAGAGTACACACATAATACTGCTAATAGCGTAAACATAACACTGCCATAGAGTACACATATACCACCATACACTACCCTACACTACTACCATAGAGTACACACAATACTATCAGAGAACACACATAATATTACCACACATAATAGTCCCAGAGTACAGATATAATACCCCCATAGAGAACACACATAATACTGCCATAGAGTACACACATATTACCACACATAATATTCCCATAGAGTACACACATAATAACACCACCACCACATATAATGCTCCCAGAGTACACACATAATACTGCCATAGAGTACACACATAATACTACTATAGAGTACATACATAATACTACTGTAGAGTACACACAATACTATAGAGTACACACATAATACTACCATAGAGAAAATTGTAAACATAATACCGCCATAGAGTAGACATAATACTGACACAGAGTACACACATAACACTGCCATAGAGTACACACATAATACTGCCATAGAGTACACACATAATACTACCATAGAGTACACACAATACTATCATAGTGTACACACATAATATTCCTATAGAGTACACACATAATAACACCACATACAATGCTTCCAGAGTACACACATAATACTGCCATAGACTACACACATAATATTACCAGAGCGCAGAAGTAATACTGCCACAGAATACACACATAATACTACCATATAACACATACACATATAATACTACCATAGACTACAAACATAATACTGCCATAGAGTACACAGAATACTATTACAGCATACAAACATAATGCTGCCTTAGAGTACATACAATACCACAGAGCACACACATAATACTGCCACACACAATACTATCCTAGAGTACAGACATAATACTGCCATAGAGTACACACATAATACTGCAATAGAGTACACACATAATACTGCCATAAAGTACATATAGTAGCACGGAGCACACACATAATACTGCCATAGAGTATACACATAATACTGCCATAGAGACACACATAAGGTAATACTATCATAGAGTACACATAATACTGCCATAGAGTACACACATAATACAGGTCCTTCTCAAAAAATTAGCATATAGTGTTAAATTTCATTATTTACCATAATGTAATGATTACAATTAAACTTTCATATATTATAGATTCATTATCCACCAACTGAAATTTGTCAGGTCTTTTATTGTTTTAATACTGATGATTTTGGCATACAACTCCTGATAACCCAAAAAACCTGTCTCAATAAATTAGCATATCAAGAAAAGGTTCTCTAAACGACCTATTACCCTAATCTTCTGAATCAACTAATTAACTCTAAACACATGCAAAAGATACCTGAGGCTTTTATAAACTCCCTGCCTGGTTCATTACTCAAAACCCCCATCATGGGTAAAGGCCCCTTCACATTTAGCGACGCTGCAGCGATACCGACAACGATTCGGATCGCTGCAGCGTCGCTGTTTGGTCGCTGGAGAGCTGTCACACAGACCGCTCTCCAGCGACCAACGATGCCGGTAACCAGGGTAAACATCGGGTAACTAAGCGCAGGGCCGCGCTTAGTAACCCGATGTTTACCCTGGTTACCATGCTAAAAGTAAAAAAAAACAAACACTAGATACTTACCTACAGCCGTCTGTCCTCCAGCGCTGCGCTCTGCTTCTCTGCTCTCCTCCTGTACTGTCTGTGAGCTGGAAAGCAGAGCGGTGACGTCACCGCTCTGCTTTCCGGCTCACAGCCAGTACAGGAGGAGTGCAGAGCACAGCGCTGGAGGACAGACAGCGTTAGGTAAGTATGTAGTGTTTGTTTTTTTTACTTTTAGCATGGTAACCAGGGTAAACATCGGGTTACTAAGCGCGGCCCTGCGCTTAGTTACCCGATGTTTACCCTGGTTACCAGTGAAGACATCGCTGGATCGGTGTCACACACGCCGATCCAGCGATGTCTGCAGGGAGTCCAGCGACCAAATAAAGTTCTGGACTTTATTCAGCGACCAACGATCTCCCAGCAGGGGCCTGATCGTTGGTCGCTGTCACACATAACGATTTCATTAACGATATCGTTGCTACGTCACAAATAGCAACGATATCGTTAACAATATCGTTATGTGTGAAGGTACCTTAAGACTAGCGACCCGACAGATGTCAAGAAGGCCATCATTGACACCCTCAAGCAAGAGGGTAAGACCCAGAAAGAAATTTCTCAACAAATAGGCTGTTCCCAGAGTGCTGTATCAAGGCACCTCAATGGTAAGTCTGTTGGAAGGAAACAATGTGGCAGAAAACGCTGTACAACGAGAAGAGGAGACCGGACCCTGAGGAAGATTGTGGAGAAGGACCGATTCCAGACCTTGGGGAACCTGAGGAAGCAGTGGACTGAGTCTGGTGTGGAAACATCCAGAGCCACCGTGCACAGGCGTGTGCAGGAAATGGGCTACAGGTGCCGCATTCCCCAGATAAAGCCACTTTTGAACCATAAACAGCGGCAGAGGCGCCTGACCTGGGCTACAGAGAAGCAGCACTGGACTGTTGCTAAGTGGTCCCAAGTACTTTTTTCTGATGAAAGCAAATTTTGCATGTCATTCGGAAATCAAGGTGCCAGAGTCTGGAGGAAGACTGGGGAGAAGGAAATGCCAAAATGCCTGAAGTCCAGTGTCAAGTACCCACAGTCAGTGATGGTGTGGGGTGCCATGTCAGCTGCTGGTGTTGGTCCACTGTGTTTCATCAAGGGCAGGGTCAATGCAGCTAGCTATCAGGAGATTTTGGAGCACTTCATGCTTCCATCGGCTGAAATGCTTTATGGAGATGAAGATTTCATTTTTCAGCACGACCTGGCACCTGCTCACAGTGCCAAAACCACTGGTAAATGGTTTACTGACCATGGTATTACTGTGCTCAATTGGCCTGCCAACTCTCCTGACCTGAACCCCATAGAGAATCTGTGGGATATTGTGAAGAGAAAGTTGAGAGACGCAAGACCCAACACTCTGGATGAGCTTAAGGCCGCTATTGAAGCATCCTGGGCCTCCATAACATCTCAGCAGTGTCACAGGCTGATTGCCTCCATGCCACGCCGCATTGAAGCAGTAATTTCTGCCAAAGGATTCCCGACCAAGTATTGAGTGCATAACTGAACATTATTATTTGTTGGTTTTTTTGTTTGTTATTAAAAAACACTTTTATTTGATTGGATGGGTGAAATATGCTAATTTATTGAGACAGGTTTTTTGGGTTATCAGGAGTTGTATGCCAAAATCATCAGTATTAAAACAATAAAAGACCTGACAAATTTCAGTTGGTGGATAATGAATCTATCATATATGAAAGTTTAATTGTAATCATTACATTATGGTAAATAATGAAATTTAACACTATATGCAATTTTTTGAGAAGGACCTGTACTACCATAGAGTACACACATAATACTACCGTAGAGTACACACAATACTTTCATAGAGTACACACATACTACCATAGTGACAATTTCAAACTTAATACCACCATAGAGTACACATAATACTGACAGAGAGTACACACATGATACTGACATAGAGTACACACATAATCCTGCCATATAGTACACACATAATACTACCATAGAGTACACACATAACACTGGTCTACAAAAAAAAATTTCTGGCATGGACTTTAAGAACAGTTTTAGACTAATATGAGGGTGCTGAATTCAAATCTGATCTTATAATTTCTCTATCACATCACGTTTTTCCGCTATAGGTATATAGCCCATTTTCAAGAATTCCATGATAAATATAAGTAGTGTATGAAAAGTGCCGGTTTATACGGTTCACTAAGGTAAATTTAGTTTTCATTTAGGCTCCCAATAAATGTGAGAATGTCTTTGTTTTCTTTGAACATGCATAATTCCCATTTGTTATGATAACACTCTTGTTTTCTGTGCTACTGGGACAGTAGAGCTACAGCAGAGCATTGGGTGAAAACTGAATGGCCTCAGCGACAGAGTTTGGCATCTGGCGATAAGAATGTCATCCATGATCCTCTAGTGGATAGGAAGGACATTGTCTTTCCTCCCTTACACATAAAACTTGGATTGATGAAGCAGTTCGTCAAAGCTCTCAATCAGAGTGGAGAATGCTTTAACTGTATATGTTCAACTTTTCCTGGTCTTAGTGAAGAGAAGAAAAAGGCTGGAATATTTGATGGACCTCAAATAAGAACACTTATGAGAGACCCAAATGTTATCACATCAATGAATGAGACAGAAGAAAGAGCTTGGAATGCATTTTGTAATGTGGTGCAGAATTTTCTAGGGAATAAGAAAGCAGACAACTATGAAGAGATTATGGAAGAGCTACTAATGAGTCTGCGAAATCTGGGATGTAGAATGAGGATCAAGATTCACTATTTACACAGCCATTTGGACTTTTTTCCAGAGAACCTTGGGGATGTGAGTGAGGAACAAGGGGAGCGTTTACATCAGGACATTAAAACAATGGAAGAACGGTATCAACGCCGGTGAAACTCACACATGATGGCTGACTATTGCTGGAGCTTGATGAGAGACAACCCAGAAGCTGTACATCACAGATCAGCCAAGAAAAGAAAGTTCAAATAACTGCCATTTGCCATTCATCTGTGTGCCATATATATGTGTTTTTATATTGTGTAGTTTAATTCTGTAAGTATATTTGACTTGCTGTACATAGACTTTGTAATCTTTGTTATTCCTTGATTAAAAATATACAATGTAGTATCGAAAATCATGTGTTTTTTATCATAAAACATTAGATAGGAGTAATTTTCATCAAAAATTGAAAATCTCGAAATCCTGATGTGATAGCCAAAAACGGAGTTCATATTAGTAATCAGCAGCCAAAATTGACTTAAAATATGTTTTAAAACCTTTTGCCAGAAAAATTGTGTTGACTAGTGTAATACTACCATAGAGTGCACACAATACTATCATAGAGTACACACATAATACTACCATAGGGACAATTGCAAACATAATACCGCCATAGAGTACACATAATACTGACACAGAGTACACACATAATACTGCCACAGAGTATGCACATAATAATGCCATAAAGTACACACAATACTGCCATAGAGTACATACATAATACTGCCATAGAAAACATAATACCACCATAGAGTACACATATAATACTAATAGTACACACATACTACTAAAGAGTACACATAATACAGACATAGAGTACACAAATTAAGCAACCATAGAGTACATACATAATACTGCCATAGAGTACACATAATACCACAGAGTACACACATAATACTGATAATAGAGTAAACACACAACACTGCCACAGAGTACACATATACCACCATAGACAACACACAGTGTACCCTCATAATACTACCATAGAGTACACAATACAATCATAGTGTACACACATAATACTACCATAGAGACAGTTACAAACATAATACCGCCATAGAGTACACATAATACTGACACAAGGTACACATATAATACTAACATAGAGTACACACCTAATATTGCCACAGGGTACACACAAAATAATGCTAATAGAGTAAACACAACACTGCCATAGAGTACACACAATACTATCATAGAGTACACACACAATAGTACCATAGAGACAAGTAGAAACATAATACTGCCATAGAGTACACATAATACTGACACATAGTGCACATAATACTACCGGAGTACATACATAATATCAGCACACATAGAAAATACTAACATTCAGGGCCATATAGTGACCCTGATACTACACAGAATATATATATATACTAGAAGGTGGCCCGATTCTAACACATCGGGTATTCTAGAATATGTATGTATGTATTACGTCGCGCTTAGCACAGCCATGTAGTATATAGCACAACCACGTAGTATATAACACAGCCACGTAGTATATAACACAGCCACGTAGTATATAACATAGCCACATAATATTTAGCACAGCCCACATAATATATAGCACAGCCCATGCAGTATATAACACAGCCCACGCAGTATATAACACAGGCCACGTAGTATATAACACAGCCCACGCAGTATATAACACAGCCCACGCAGTATAAAACAGCCCACGTAGTATACAGCAGTGTGGGCACCATATCCCTATTAAAAAAACCTTTAAAATAAAAAATAGTTATATACTCACCTTCCGGCGTCCAGCGAAGCTGTGCCGATGCGCGCGATGCTGCCTCCAGCTTCCGTTCCCAGTGATGCATTGTGAAATTACCCAGATGACTTAGCGTCGAGACCACTAAGTCATCTGGGTAATTTCGTAATGCATCACTGGGAACGGAAGCTGGCGTCAGCATCGCGCGCATCGGTGGACAGCGAGAGGTGAGAATAGCACAATTTTTTATTTTTTTAAATTATTTTTAACATTATATCTTTTTGCTATTGATGCTGCATAAGCAGCATCAATAGTAAAAAGTTCGTCCGGGATGGGGCGACACACTGGCGCTGACTGGAGGGGAATAGGGAGGGGGCACTGACTGGAGGAGAGTAGGGAGGGGCCAATTCGCGGCCGGACTAAGCCTGTGGCTGATTGATCGCGGCCTGCCGGCTGCGACCAATCAGCGACGCGGGATTTCCGTTACAGAAGTTAGTTACAGACAGACAAACAGACGGAAGTACCCCTTAGACAATTACCGTATATAGATAGACAGTACACACACAAGGCGTTTACATTCCACTCTGCAGTGCGCTGTCTGGGTGGCTGTGAGTGTCCAGGATTACCCTGGTTGTCTGGGGTTGAAATCCACAAGCTTCCAAAACACAAATGCTACGATGACCATTACAAGTGGATACATGATTTATCTGATTTTCCCAGGGCAGCTGTGAACCTGTAGCTGATCGCTGGCAGTTTTGCCCCGAGGTTCTCAGTCTTAGGGCACTCCATAGATGGGCTTAGAAAGTGCCGGAGACTAGGCTGATGGATGCTGGCTTCCAGGACCTTCAGATCTACAGTACTGCGTCTTAGACGTGGAGATATGTGATCAGAGTAGTGATCGGGTGGGACGGAGGGTTTTCTGAAATTCCCGTCAGTTAATAAACATTTTGTGATATTTATGTGCACACAAGCACCACATACATTTTCTATATTCCATTTTATGCACTTCTCAACAGTGAAACTATGACACCAAGAAGGAAAAGTGGTGGAAATCCCAGGATGGAGACGTCACTGGTCTGCAAATGGTGTAAATGGCTCCTGGAACACTCTGGAGAAATGGCCGAGTTGTCAGTGCACATGACAGTGGAGCAGGACTGGTGTGATATTCCCTCGTGAAGGCCTCTTCATGGTGTTGCCCACGTGATCTCCAGACCAATCTCCAGCTATAAATGAGCTCAAGAGAAAGGCAGGACTTATTGCTGAAGAAGACAGACCTCCATTCCACCATCCATTGCTCTCTTCAAGCCTCCAGTGTCCACCTGAAGACCACAGGGCAACGCCGTGAAGAGGCCTTCAAGAGGGAACACCATACTACTTCCAGGATGTGTGGTGGCACAGTTTACGGTAGCAGGACCACTCTTCGGCAGCCGGCGTGGTCTAAACGTGCAAACAAGGCTGTGGCGTTCCAAGAGGTCTCCCATCGAGCACATAGGCGACGTCTTTGGCCGGTAATCACACAGGAACCTCCCGCAGAACCTTCCTCAGACGACCATTAATAACCTCAGTGATAGCAGCCGAGGCTCATACTCCAGACTGAATGCATCGAGATGTTTAGAAAATGTTGTCTCCATTCCCATCGTCTGCAGATCAGTAACGTCTCCGTCATTCCGAAATGTTTCAAGAAAATCAGAAAATCTATCTAGAATTTTATCAAATATGACAAATATTACATTAAATATATTGTACCATTCTGGTCATTTGGATTGTCAGTTTGTGACGACATGAAATACATATCTGCAGCTGATGAATGTGTAATAATATCAGCGTGTTCTTCCCTTTTTTCGTCCTTACCTCTCTTGGCTGCGATCCTCAGTAAGAGATCAGGTTAGATTCCCATAAATAATAGACCGTGGATGGATGCGCTCAGGTTTCCTATGCTGCTCCCGGATAGCCGACTAACTATATACGGAGGCTTCTTCCATTATATGAGCCCATCATTACATAAGTAGTGGTGAGACATATCTGGGATGTATATCCGAGCCTCCAGGGAGCGGAGATCCTGCGAGAGGAATCAGGAATAACGTGTGCTACCTGTAATTCTAATCCGGTGACCTCACCCTCACTACACCTGCCCGTACATTGCGTTACTGCCATCCGCGATGCCCTCAGAAGATACTTTGAATACACAAGTCCCTCACTCCTTATTGACCCCCCCTTTTTGAATGAAAAAAGTTTTCAAAACTTTTCTCATTTTGGGAACTTATGAACTGGCTCCACGTATATTTGGGCTCCTCTCGCCATGATTTTTTTACACGAGCGCATGGTGATTCACCCGTGGATCATTTATTCCGTAGACCTGCCTGAACGTTATGTTACCACTTGTAAAATTGTGTCACCCGACGGGTAGATTCGGATGACACATATAAAAAGACTAAAAAAAGAGGAAAGATGGTGAAAAAAGTATGGAGGATAAATGCTAAAGTCACTAAAAAAGGAGAAAAGTGGAGTAACAGTGGTCGGGCCGTAGTCTTCAGGAGACAAGTTTTTTAAGAGGGTGTATCCCACAAAAAACATTGATCACTTATATAAAGACTAGATGGTGGCCCGATTCTAACGCATCGGGTATTCTAGAATATGCATGTCCACGTAGTATATTGCCCAGTGACGTAGTATATTGCACAGCCCACGTAGTATATTGCCCAGCCACGTAGTATATTGCCCAGCCACGTAGTATATTGCCCAGCCACGTAGTATATTGCCCAGTCACGTAGTATATTGCCCAGTTACGTAGTATATTGCCCAGTCACGTAGTATATTGCCCAGTTACGTAGTATGTTGCCCAGTAACGTAGTATATTGCCCAGCCACTTAGTATATTGCCCAGCCACGTAGAATATTGCCCAGCTACGTAGTATATTGCCCAGTGACGTAGTATATTGCCCAGCCACGTAGTATATTGGCCAGCCACGTAGTATATTGCCCAGCCACGTAGTATATTGCCCAGCGACGTAGTATATTGCCCAGTCACGTAGTATATTGCCCAGTTACGTAGTATATTGCCCAGTCACGTAGTATATTGCCCAGTCACGTAGTATATTGCCCAGTGACGTAGTATATTGCCCAGCCACGTAGTATATTTCCCAGCCACGTAGTATATTGCACAGCGACGTAGTATACAGCACAGAGCCACGTAGTATACAGCACAGACACGTAGTATACTGCCCAGTCACGTAGTATATTGGCCAGTCACGTAGTATATTGCCCAGCTACGTAGTATATTGCCCAGCCAGGTATGTAACAGGTAAAAAAATAAAAAACAGAGTCCCCCTACTTCAATCCAGACTGCTTCGAGATCTTACAAAGAGAAGCCGCCCATTATCAGGCCCTGGGCAAAGTTCTCATCTTTGGAGACCTCAATGCAAGAACAGGGAGAGAGAGAGACTTCCTGACCACGGATGGAAACATCTACATACTTGGAGCAGAGAATGACGGCCAAGACCCTGTACACACTGAGAGAAACAGCTATGACAGTACAGTCAACAAAAGTGGCAGAAAGCTCCTGAACGTATGTAAAAGTTTAGGACTTCATATCCTTAATGGACAAAGCAAGGGTGACTCCTTAGGAAGGTATACACTAAACTCCCATGTAGGGAGGAGTGTAGTAGATTACGCCATTACAGATCTGAACCTGGCAGATGTCAGCGCCTTCATAGTCACCCCACAAACGCACCTGTCAGACCACAGCCAACTTCTTCTGTACATGAAATCTACAGAGAAACCATCCACTCAGAAGCCACAGCAGAGCGGCCTCTTCACCCGGCCTCCATCCTATAAATGGTCCAAAATGTCGGCACTAAAGTATAAAGAAGCTTCCAGCAGACCTGAAATACAGTGGATGCTCCACCACTTCTACAACCTCGAGTACATGCCAAACCCAGAAGGAGTGAGCCAAGCCGCAAAGGACCTCAACAATATATTCTACGCAATGGCCAGACTGTCCGACCTTAAAAAAGTCGACTACAAGAGACCAAAAGAAACACAGGCCAATGGCTGGTTTGACAGAGAATGTAAAGCTGTACGGAAGACCCTGAGAACAACCTCCAACAAGAAACACAGAGACCCCAACCACCTGGGTCTGAGGGAAGCCTATGACTCCATACAAAGGCAGTGCAAAACCATCCTCAGGAGGAAGAAGCAGAGTTACATCTCTACCAAGCTTAACCAACTCCAAGACGCCCTCCAACACAACTCCTTCTGGGAACTATGGAACCACATGGGCACCAAAGACAAGAAAAACAACACCCATATCCAAAATGGCAACCTCTGGCTCCAATACTTCAGAGACCTCTATAAAGACATTCCAAAGGAAGAACTAAGCCAAGAACAGGAAAACATAATGGTGAAACTAAAAGCAATGGAGGAAAAAATCAAAAACTTCCGAAACCCGTTACATACACCTATAACACTACAGGAAGTAGCCGAGAGACTCTCCTCCATAAGATGTAGAAAAGCCGGTGGCCTGGATGGAATCCTACCAGAAATGCTGAAGTACAGCCTACCAGAAATACAGGCTGGAATGGTTACACTCTTCAATATTGTGCTGAGTGCCGGCTACTTCCCTCGTACCTGGAACCAAGGCCTCATCACACCCATCCACGAGAGTGGGGACAGGTATGACCCAGCCAACTACAGAGGCATATGTGTCAGCAGCAACCTGGGAAAACTGTTCAACAGTATCCTGAACAAGAGGATCCTCACCTTCCTCACCGAGCACAACGTCCTCAGCAAGAGCCAAGCAGGGTTCATGCCGAACCACCGCACCACTGACCACATCTATACTCTGTACAGCCTCATTCAGAGACACGTCTACAATACAAAGAATGGGAAGATATATACAGTATCTGCTATCTGCTTTGTGGACTTTAAAAAGGCCTTTGATTCAGTGTGGCACTCGGGCTTATTCCTGAAACTGCTGGAGAGCGGAATAGGAGGAAAGACCTATGATGTCATCAAAAGCTCCTACATCGAGAACCGCTGCAGCGTTAGTGTGAACGGCAGAAGAACTGCTTATTTCCAGCAGAGCTGCAGAGTCAGACAAGGCTGCAGCCTAAGACCAACACTCTTCAACATTTACATCAACGAGCTGGCTACCGCCCTGGAATCCTCCTCAGCACCAGGTCTCACCCTCCACGACGCTCAGGTGAAATTCCTGCTGTATGCAGATGACCTGCTGCTGCTGTCACCAACCGAGAAAGGCCTCCAGGACAACCTGAACATCCTAGAGAAATTCAGCTCCACCTGGGCTCTACCGGTCAACCTAAAGAAAACCAACACCATGGTGTTCCAGAGGAGAAAGAGAAGATCAGACCAGCACCCATCATTTGTCCTCAACAACTGCGACCTCACAGGAACGGACAAATATACCTACCTGGGCCTAGAGATTCACCGGTCAGGGAGCTTCAAACAAGCTATAGAGACCCTGAAAGACAAGGCCTGCAAAACCTTCTTTGCCATCCAAAGGAAACTCTACCATCTGAAGCCACAAGTGAGGGTCTGGCTAAAAATCTTCAACTCCATCATCGCCCCAATCCTCCTGTATGGCAGCGAAGTCTGGGGTCCTCACACCTACCCAGACTGGTCAAGGTGGGATTCCAGTCCAACAGAAATATTCCACCTGGAATTCTGCAAGTACCTTCTCCAGGTCCATCGGAGCACCTCCAACTGTGCTTGTCGGGCCGAGCTGGGCAGATTCCCTCTACACCTAATAGTTCTAAAGAGGGCGCTGTCATTCCGGGCTCACCTGCATAGGAGCAATCCAAGCTCCCATCACCATAAAGCCCTGATACATGTAGGTGGAACAGAAAAACCAGAACCCTCGGAACAGCCCAGCCATACCCAACCGGACCAGAACACCAATCACAACAACCTAACAAAAGCTGGAATCAGGAAGATGGCAGACGAAGGCCAGGAGAGGTATGTCAGTGACTGGAAGAATGATATCATCAGCTCACAGAAACTAACCATGTACCGGAGTCTACAGAGAGACTACAGACTGGCTCAGAGGCGTAGCTAGAGCTTTTGCCGCCCGGGGCTGATCCCGAGTTTGGCGCCCCCCCCCCCCCCCCAGCTCAATACACACAAAGGTTACCAAAAATGGTTTTCCTGTTTTGTAGAACTTAAACTGGGCCTAATGGTGTCACCCCCACATGCCACACCTGTGACTTAATACCACCACACCATGACCAGGCCACATAGTGACCGAATAATACTACATACAAGGGACAAATACCACCGCACCATTTCCAGACCACATATTACCACCACATAGTGACTGAATACTACAATACTGATCAGTAATAAAAAAAAAAACCACAATACTATCACCATAAGTGCCAGTATTCACAGGAGATCTGTACTTAGTATGCAGTGTCTGTGTAGAGGTAATACAGAGATCACTGGTGACATTATACACAGGACCTCTATATAGTATACAGTGTATAGTGTCAGTGTATAGGTAACACTGACTCACCAGTGACGTCTCTAGGTGAAGTCCTTCATCTTTCATCCAGCACAGGCCGCCATCATTCCTTCCAGCCAGGACTCGTTTCTGCAGGAAATAACACAGTTATCTCGAGCTCCGCTTGCAGAACACATTACTTAATTTTTCACAACTTCTACATTACACCACATGAAGAAAAAAAGGTGATATAGTGTCACTCTGCACAGTAACAGGACCGCCCCCCCATTTAAAACAGTATACTCAAAAAATAAAATAAATACATCACTGCAGTAATAATATCCCTTAATTATCCCCTATGGTAATAATATTCCCCACCCTGGCCCCGTTTATCTCATTCCTGGCTCCAGCCATATGTTGTCGTATCCTGCCCTCATGAGTATCCATTCTACCCCATATGATCTCCCCATCCTGCCCCACCAGCCTCCATCGTATCCGTCCTGCCCCATGATCCAATCCTGCCCCGTGTCTCCAATCATGCCCCGTATCTACATTCTGCCCATGCCTCAAGTCCTGCCCCCAGTGTGTCCAGCATATTACCCCCATGTTGTCCAGCAATCTGCCCCAGTGTGTCCAGCATATTACCCCCATGTTGTCCAGCAATCTGCCCCAGTGTGTCCAGCATATTACCCCCAGTGTGTCCAGCAATCTGCCCCAGTATGTCCAGCATATTACCCCCAGTGTGTCCAGCAATCTGCCCTCAGTGTGTCCAGCAATCTGCCCCAGTGTCCAGCCTTTCCCCAGTGTGTCCAGCAGTCTGCCCCAGTGTGTCCAGCATATTACCCCCAGTGTCCAGCATTGCCCCAGTGTGTCCAGTATATTACCCCCAGTGTGTCCAGCAATCTGCCCCAGTGTCCAGCATTGCCCCAGTGTGTCCAGAAGTCTGCCCCAGGGTCTCCAGCATTGCCTCAATGTGTCCAGAAATCTGCCCCAGGGTCTCCAGTATTGCCCCAGTGTGTCCAGCAATCTGCCCCAGGGTCTCCAGTATTGCCCCAGTGTGTCCAGCAATCTGCCCCATGGTCTCCTGTATTGCCCCAGTGTGTCCAGCATTCTGCCCCATGGTCTCCAGTATTGCCCCGGTGTGTCCAGCAATCTGCCCCATGGTCTCCAGTATTGCCCCAGTATGTCCAGAAATCTGCCCCAGGGTCTCCAGTATTGCCCCAGTGTGTCCAGCAATCTGCCCCAGGGTCTCCAGTATTGCCCCAGTGTGTCCAGCAATCTGCCCCATGGTCTCCTGTATTGCCCCAGTGTGTCCAGCATTCTGCCCCATGGTCTCCAGTATTGCCCCGGTGTGTCCAGCAATCTGCCCCATGGTCTCCAGTATTGCCCCAATATGTCCAGAAGTCTGCCCCAGGGTCTCCAGCATTGCCTCAATGTGTCCTGAAATCTGCCCCATGGTCTCCAGTATTCAGTGTGTCCAGCATTCTGCCCCATAGTCTCCTGTACTGCCCCAGTGTGTCCAGCATTCTGCCCCATGGTCTCCAGTATTGCCCCAGTGTGTCCAGCAATCTGCCCCATGGTCTCCTGTATTGCCCCAGTGTGTCCAGCATTCTGCCCCATGGTCTCCAGTATTGCCCCGGTGTGTCCAGCAATCTGCCCCATGGTCTCCAGTATTGCCCCAGTATGTCCAGCATTCTGCCCCATGGTCTCCAGTATTGCCCCAGTGTGTCCAGCATTCTGCCCCATGGTCTCCAGTATTGCCCCAGTGTGTCCAGCATTCTGCCCCATGGTCTCCAGTATTGCCCCAGTGTGACCAGCAATCTGCCCCATAGTCTCCTGTATTGCCCCAGTGTGTCCAGCAATCTGCCCCATGGTCTCCTGTATTGCCCCAGTGTGTCCAGCAATCTGCCCCATAGTCTCCTGTATTGCCCCAGTGTGTCCAGCAATCTGCCCCATGGTCTCCTGTATTGCCCCAGTGTGTCCAGCAATCTGCCCCATGGTCTCCAGTACTGCCCCAGTGTGTCCAGCATTCTGCCCCATGGTCTCCAGTACTGCCCCAGTGTGTCCAGCAATCTGCCCCATGGTCTCCAGTATTGCCCCAGTGTGTCCAGCATTGCCCCAGCCCCAGACAGTCAGACATAAAGAAAAAAAAAAAAAAAGTAAAATCCTCACCTCTCCCGTTCCCAGCGCAGGTCCGGTGCAGTCAGCGTCTCTCCGGCTCTGCGACGCTCAGGACAGAGAGGCAGAGCGGCGCGCACAGTAGTGACGTCATCGCGCCCTCTGCTCTGAGACGTCGCAGAGTCAGAGGACGCTGCAGCTGCCGGCGCCGCAGGAACCAGGAGAGGTGAGTATAGAGCGGGGGGCGGGGGCGGGACCCGGGGGTGGGGGGAGCTGGCCCTGGTCGTGGCGGCGGACGGCGCCGCCCGAAGATTTAAAGGGGCGTCTTTTTTTTTTTTTTTTTTTTTTTTATCTTCTTCTCCTGCAGCGCCGGCCGCCCCCAGCATTGTGCCGCCCGGGGCGGACCGCCCCCCCCGCACCCCCCTTCCTACGCCACTGGACTGGCTCCATATCTGGAGAAACTCCCGGACTCTAGAGATCGCAAGATCCTGAGCCGATATAGACTCAGTGCCCACAGTCTGGCCATCGAATGTGGCCGACACAGGGAGAACTACAAGCCCAAGGAGGAAAGACTGTGCCAACACTGTGATCAGGAGGCCATAGAGGATGAAACGCACTTCCTGCTACACTGCTCCAAATACTCAGCAGTGAGGGACACTCACTTCAGGAGACTCTCATATCTCTTCCCGGACTTTATCACCATGAAGGAGGAAGAGAAAACCTATATCCTGCTGGGAAAAGAAGAGAGAGCGGTGGAGATAGCAGCGCGGTATGTGAGCGAATGTCATAGACTGCGAGAAAGAGAACTATGATGCCATGGACTATAGCCCCCACAATGGATCTGCCCCCATCCACCTTCCCTATGCCATGGACTATAGCCCATACCCTGGATCTGCCCCCACCCACCTTCCCTACAGCTCCTACCCAACATCCCCAGTTCCTATCCCTATTGCCTCTATACACTTGCTTTGGCAAAACTGATGTGTATTTGGTCCTGCCAATAAAGCTTCTTTGAATCTTGAATCTATACTCACCTTCCGAGGGCCCCTTGTAGTTCTGTCGCCTGTGTGCGGTGCACGCGGCAGCTTCCGGTCCCAGGGTTGGTATGAGCTCAGGACCTGTGATGACGTCTCACATACCATCCTTAGCACCGGAACTTGCCGCTTGCACTGCCGAGGACAGGGCGACACGTCGGAGGGTGAGAATAACGTTTTATTATTATTATTATTATTATTTGTAACATTAGATCTTTTTACTATGGATGCTGCATGCGCAGCATCAATAGTAAAAAGTTGGTCACACAGGGTTAATAGCTGCGTAACCGGAGTGCGTTACACCACGCTCCGGTAACGCTGGCATTAACCCTGTGTGAGGGCTGACTGGATGACTGGAGGGGAGTATGGAGCAGGCACTGACTGCGGGGAGAAAAGAGCGGCCATATTGCCGCCGGACTGTGGCCGTCGCTGATTGGTCGTGGCAATGGTCGTGGGCGTTTTGTCACGACCAATCAGCGACTTGGATTCCATGACAGACAGAGGCCGCGACCAATGAATATCCGTGACAGACAGAAGGACAGACAGAAAGACAGAAGTGACCCTTAGACAATTATATAGTAGAAGTATGATTTCTGAGACCCTGCTCCAATCACAAGAATGGGGGGTCCCCAGCATGGCATGCATGACCACTCCTACAGTCATGATAGGGACTGAGCCGAGTGATGTCTGTCACCTATCATTTATTTATCACCTATTATTTCCATGGGATAACCCCTGTAAAATCGCACCCTCTGATTATGTTGTACAATAGACTGGAATCTTTTTCCATTTGCATAGTCCGGCCTCCGCAGAACCAGTTATGGTTTACAAAGCACCAGGATGGAGAATAATCAATGGAGAAGCAAGGAATCCAGTAATCTCATCCTAAAGAACCCAGTTCTGCCCAGAGGGCGAGGCACTGCGCTATATACACAGAGGACTGAACCTGCTGGGGCTTTGGGTATAAGCCCAGACACTCCCAGTATCCGATGTACTGCCGGTTTAGTACACGATACAGTTACAGGCTTTGTCTTTGGCTGTCAGTCAGCCATTTGTTCCCTGGAGCTGTGACAGAGCCGTGTCCAGATACGGAGCCATCGTATGTCTCTTCTGTATATACTATGTATATGGGCAGGGTGGCTTGCTGAGTAAACGCTGTACCCTCTGCAGCACTCACAGGCAAAGGTTGTCCCTGGGCATCTACCACAAAAGCCACTTTGTAATAAAGGGAGTCATTAATAGGGTCAGTCAGGGAGTGCCCCTAAAAACAGTGCCAAATGGAGAATGTCCCTACATGCAGTGCCAGCCATAGAGCACTCTCATAAAAAGAGTGAGCCCGAGAGTGCCCCTGTAAACCTTGAGATAGAGTGCTAGGGTCCTCATAAACAGTGCCAGACAAAGAGTGCTCCTATGAATAGTGTTTGACAAGGTTTATAGGGGTATCCTTAGTCAATCTAAAAGTGCCTCAATACACAGTGACAGCCAGAGAATACTCCTGTACACAGTGACAGCCAGAGAATACCCCTGTACACAGCGACAGACAGAGATTACCCCTGTACACAGTGGCAGCCAGAGAATACCCCTGTACACAGTGACAGCCATAGAATACCCCTGTACACAGTGACAGCCAGAGATTACCCCTGTACACAGTGACAGCCAGAGAATACCCATATACACAGTGACAATCAGAGAATACCCCTATACACAGTGACATAGTGACAGCCATAGAATACCCCTGTACACAGTGACAGCCAGAGAATACCCCTGTACACAGTGACAGCCAGAGAATACCCATATACACAGCGACAGCCAGAGAATACCCCTGTACACAGTGGCAGCCAGAGAATACCCCTATACATAGTGACAGCCATAGAATACCCCTGTACACAGTGACAGCCAGAGAATACCCCTGTACACAGTGACAGCCAGAGAATACCCATATACACAGTGACAATCAGAGAATACCCCTATACACAGTGACAGTCAGAGAATACCCGTATACACAGTGACAGTCAGAGAATATCCCTATACACAGTGACAGTCAGAGAATACCCATATACACAGTGACAGTCAGAGAATACCCATATACACAGTGACAGCCAGAGAATACCCCTATACACAGTGACAGTCAGAGAATACCCGTATATACACAGTGACAGCCAGAGAATACCCCTATACACAGTGACAGTCAGAGAATACCCGTATACACAGTGACAGAGAATACCCATATACACAGTGACAGTCAGAGAATACCCATATACACAGTGACACTAAACTCCCATGTAGGGAGGAGTGTAGTAGATTACGCCATTACAGATCTGAACCTGGCAGATGTCAGCGCCTTCATAGTCACCCCACAAACGCACCTGTCAGACCACAGCCAACTTCTTCTGTACATGAAATCTACAGAGAAACCATCCACTCAGAAGCCACAGCAGAGCGGCCTCTTCACCCGGCCTCCATCCTATAAATGGTCCAAAATGTCGGCACTAAAGTATAAAGAAGCTTCCAGCAGACCTGAAATACAGTGGATGCTCCACCACTTCTACAACCTCGAGTACATGCCAAACCCAGAGGGAGTGAGCCAAGCCGCAAAGGACCTCAACAATATATTCTACGCAATGGCCAGACTGTCCGACCTTAAAAAAGTCGACTACAAGAGACCAAAAGAAACACAGGCCAATGGCTGGTTTGACAGAGAATGTAAAGCTGTACGGAAGACCCTGAGAACAGCCTCCAACAAGAAACACAGAGACCCCAGCCACCTGGGTCTGAGGGAAGCCTATGACTCCATACAAAGGCAGTACAAAACCATCCTCAGGAGGAAGAAGCAGAGTTACATCTCTACCAAGCTTAACCAACTCCAAGACGCCCTCCAACACAACTCCTTCTGGGAACTATGGAACCACATGGGCACCAAAGACAAGAAAAACAACACCCATATCCAAAATGGCAACCTCTGGCTCCAATACTTCAGAGACCTCTATAAAGACATTCCAAAGGAAGAACTAAGCCAAGAACAGGAAAACATAATGGTGAAGCTAAAAGCAATGGAGGAAAAAAATCAAAAACTTCCGAAACCCGTTGCATACACCTATAACACTACAGGAAGTAGCCGAGAGACTCTCCTCCATAAGATGTAGAAAAGCCGGTGGCCTGGATGGAATCCTACCAGAAATGCTGAAGTACAGCCCACCAGAAATACAGGCTGGAATGGTTACACTCTTCAATATTGTGCTGAGTGCCGGCTACTTCCCTCGTACCTGGAACCAAGGCCTCATCACACCCATCCACGAGAGTGGGGACAGGTATGACCCAGCCAACTACAGAGGCATATGTGTCAGCAGCAACCTGGGAAAACTGTTCAACAGTATCCTGAACAAGAGGATCCTCACCTTCCTCACCGAGCACAACGTCCTCAGCAAGAGCCAAGCAGGGTTCATGCCGAACCACCGCACCACTGACCACATCTATACTCTGTACAGCCTCATTCAGAGACACGTCTACAATACAAAGAATGGGAAGATATATATCTGCTATCTGCTTTGTGGACTTTAAAAAGGCCTTTGATTCAGTGTGGCACTCGGGCTTATTCCGGAAACTGCTGGAGAGCGGAATAGGAGGAAAGACCTATGATGTCATCAAAAGCTCCTACATCGAGAACCGCTGCAGCGTGAGTGTGAACGGCAGAAGAACTGCTTATTTCCAGCAGAGCTGCAGAGTCAGACAAGGCTGCAGCCTAAGACCAACACTCTTCAACATTTACATCAACGAGCTGGCTACCGCCCTGGAATCCTCCTCAGCACCAGGTCTCACCCTCCACGACGCTCAGGTGAAATTCCTGCTGTATGCAGATGACCTGCTGCTGCTGTCACCAACCGAGAAAGGCCTCCAGGACAACCTGAACATCCTAGAGAAATTCAGCTCCACCTGGGCTCTACCGGTCAACCTAAAGAAAACCAACACCATGGTGTTCCAGAGGAAAAAGAGAAGATCAGACCAGCACCCATCATTTGTCCTCAACAACTGCGACCTCACAGGAACGGACAAATATACCTACCTGGGCCTAGAGATTCACCGGTCAGGGAGCTTCAAACAAGCTATAGAGACCCTGAAAGACAAGGCCTGCAAAACCTTCTTTGCTATCCAAAGGAAACTCTAACATCTGAAGCCACAAGTGAGGGTCTGGCTAAAAATCTTCAACTCCATCATCGCCCCAATCCTCCTGTATGGCAGCGAAGTCTGGGGTCCTCACACCTACCCAGACTGGTCAAGGTGGGATTCCAGTCCAACAGAAATATTCCACCTGGAATTCTGCAAGTACCTTCTCCAGGTCCATCGGAGCACCTCCAACTGTGCTTGTCGGGCCGAGCTGGGCAGATTCCCTCTACACCTAATAGTTCTAAAGAGGGCGCTGTCATTCTGGGCTCACCTGCATCGGAGCAATCCAAGCTCCCATCACCATAAAGCCCTGATACATGTAGGTGAAACAGAAAAACCAGAACCCTCGGAACAGCCCAGCCATACCCAACCGGACCAGAACACCAATCACAACAACCTAACAAAAGCCGGAATCAGGAAGATGGCAGACGAAGGCCAGGAGAGGTATGTCAGTGACTGGAAGAATGATATCATCAGCTCACAGAAACTAACCATGTACCGGAGTCTACAGAGAGACTACAGACTGGCTCCATATCTGGAGAAACTCCCGGACCCCAGAGATCGCAAGATCCTGAGCCGATATAGACTCAGTGCCCACAGTCTGGCCATCGAATGTGGCCGACACAGGGAGAACTACAAGCCCAAGGAGGAAAGACTGTGCCAACACTGTGATCAGGAGGCCATAGAGGATGAAACCCACTTCCTGCTACACTGCTCCAAATACTCAGCACTGAGGGACACTCACTTCAGGAGACTCTCACATCTCTTCCCGGACTTCATCACCATGAAGGAGGAAGAGAAAACCTATATCCTGCTGGGAGAAGAAGAGAGAGCGGTGGAGATAGCAGCGCGGTATGTGAGCGAATGTCATAGACTGCGAGAAAGAGAACTATGATGCCATGGACTATAGCCCCCACAATGGATCTGCCCCCATCCACCTTCCCTATGCCATGGACTATAGCCCATACCCTGGATCTGCCCCCATCCACCTTCCTTACAGCTCCTACCCAACATCCCCACAGTCCCTATTGCCTCTATACACTTGCTTTGGCAAAACTGATGTGTATTTGGTCCTGCCAATAAAGCTTCTTTGAATCTTGAATCTATACTCACCTTCCGAGGGCCCCTTGTAGTTCTGTCGCCTGTGTGCGGTGCACGCGGCAGCTTCCGGTCCCAGGGTTGGTATGAGCTCAGGACCTGTGATGACGTCTCACATACCATCCTTAGCACCGGAACCTGCCGCTTGCACTGCCGAGGACAGGGCGACACGTCGGGGGGTGAGAATAACGTTTTATTATTATTATTTGTAACATTAGATCTTTTTACTATTGATGCTGCATGCGCAGCATCAATAGTAAAAAGTTGATCACACAGGGTTAATAGCTGCGTAACCGGAGTGCGTTACACCACGCTCCGGTAACGCTGGCATTAACCCTGTGTGAGGGCTGACTGGATGGCTGGAGGGGAGTATGGAGCAGGCACTGACTGCGGGGAGAAAAGAGCGGCCATATTGCCGCCGGACTGTGGCCGTCGCTGATTGGTCGTGGCAATGGTCGTGGGCGTTTTGTCACGACCAATCAGCGACTTGGATTCCATGACAGACAGAGGCCGCGACCAATGAATATCCGTGACAGACAGAAGGACAGACAGAAAGACAGAAGTGACCCTTAGACAATTATATAGTAGAAGTATGATTTCTGAGACCCTGCTCCAATCACAAGAATGGGGGGTCCCCAGCATGGCATGCATGACCACTCCTACAGTCATGATAGGGACTGAGCCGAGTGATGTCTGTCACCTATCATTTATTTATCACCTATTATTTCCATGGGATAACCCCTGTAAAATCGCACCCTCTGATTATGTTGTACAATAGACTGGAATCTTTTTCCATTTGCATAGTCCGGCCTCCGCAGAACCAGTTATGGTTTACAAAGCACCAGGATGGAGAATAATCAATGGAGAAGCAAGGAATCCAGTAATCTCATCCTAAATAACCCAGTTCTGCCCAGAGGGCGAGGCACTGCGCTATATACACAGAGGACTGAACCTGCTGGGGCTTTGGGTATAAGCCCAGACACTCCCAGTATCCGATGTACTGCCGGTTTAGTACACGATACAGTTACAGGCTTTGTCTTTGGCTGTCAGTCAGCCATTTGTTCCCTGGAACTGTGACAGAGCCGTGTCCAGATACGGAGCCATCGTATGTCTCTTCTGTATATACTATGTATATGGGCAGGGTGGCTTGCTGAGTAAACGCTGTACCCCCTGCAGCACTCACAGGCAAAGGTTGTCCCTGGGCATCTACCACAAAAGCCACTTTGTAATAAAGGGAGTCATTAATAGGGTCAGTCAGGGAGTGCCCCTAAAAACAGTGCCAAATGGAGAATGTCCCTACATGCAGTGCCAGCCATAGAGCACTCTCATAAAAAGAGTGAGCCCGAGAGTGCCCCTGTAAACCTTGAGATAGAGTGCTAGGGTCCTCATAAACAGTGCCAGACAAAGAGTGCTCCTATGAATAGTGTTTGACAAGGTTTATAGGGGTATTCTTAGTCAATCTAAAAGTGCCTCAATACACAGTGACAGCCAGAGAATACTCCTGTACACAGTGACAGCCAGAGAATACCCCTGTACACAGCGACAGACAGAGATTACCCCTGTACACAGTGGCAGCCAGATGTAAGACTCATGCTGGTGTGGTAGATGGAGGCAGGTATATCTCGCCCAGGTGTTTGTCCTATGTGAATTAGGCCACTCAGTATCTTCAGGGTGCTAATGGGTTAATGATTGCAGGAATAAAAGATGACCAGCTGGGTGTTTCCAGTGTCTGCCTGGGGCACACAGATTGCCTGCCTGTGTGAGACAAACGTGAGTGAAGAGCTCTGCTCAAGATCTGTATGATGTTAGCTGGGTGGGAGAAGCCCCCCCAGTTGTTGAGATAGCAACGTATTTGTTTAGTTAGTGCCGGACAGGCTAGGGTTTATTTTTATGTTTTGTTTTTTGTGTTGCTTTCACGTTAATAAATCTGACCTGAGGTCAGCCTGCTCAGAAACCTGCTGTACGCCTCAGATTCAATGCACAAACCACGTGTCCTTTGACCCCAGCAAAGGCGATCCCAGAGTGTTTTGTCACATTGTGGTGGAGAACGCGGGCATACCGTGGCACAGGCGACAGCATGGAAGACGTGGTGAAAGCCTTAGTACAGTCCACTGCCGTACAGCAGCAGGCCACTGCCGCACAGCACGAAGCTAATCGCTTGATGGCCGCACAGCTGAAGGAGTTACTGGACATGACGGTTGCAGACCGCCAACTTCTCCAACAGGTGGCGCAGCGCCTGGTGAGCATGCCTGACGCTGACCCGGAAGCAGAGTCCAGAAGGATCCATGTGAGTCGATACTGGCAAAAGCTGACTGCAGAAGATGACGTCGAGGCATATCTGACAACTTTTGAGCGGACGGCATTGAGAGAGAAGTGGCCGAAGGCACGATGGGCCGATTTGATTGCCCCGTTTCTCTCCGGCGAGGCCCAAAAAGCTTACCATGATTTGGACCCGGAGGTCGCTCAGGACTTTGAGAAGCTGAAAGCTGAGATCCTGGCCCGGCTGGGTGTGACGACGGCTGTCCGTGCACAGAGGGTACATCAGTGGACATACCAGCAAGATAAACCAGCGCGGTCTCAGATGTTCGACCTGATCTACTTGACAAAGAAATGGCTGCAACCCGAGGTACTGACAATACCCGAAATAATCCAGCGGGTTGTCCTGGACAAGTACCTGAGAGTACTACCCCCAGCGCTGAAAAGGTGGGTAAGCCAAGGAAATCCCACGACAGCGGATCAACTTGTGGAGTTGGTCGAGCGTTATTCCGTGGCAGAAGGACTTCCCGACGACACCGCCAAACCCCGGACTGTGCCTCCTCCTCGTGGAACCGGTAAGACTGTTCCAGGGACCACGGGTGAAGGAAAATCGCTTAAAACTGTGGGGGAGGAGTCCGGGACTGCTCGCACTCCGAGACCAAGAGTATTGGACGGTGGTCTCAGTAGGGGACCTGTTAGGTGTTTCCGCTGCCATGAGAAGGGTCATGTTTCTGCGAACTGTCCTGTTACCGCTGAACCCATGCAGTGCGACGTTATAGACTCTAGAAAACGCATGTCTTTGGTTACACAGCTAGTGAGTGTGAATGCGGGTCAAAATGATACAGTGAAACACCTGTGTGAATTATCTGTTGATGGGAAAAATGTTGTGGCATTACTAGACTCTGGAAGTGTGGTGACTCTGGTGAAAGCTAGTCTGGTGGCACTTCCGTCTGGTCCGTCTGACAAGTTTTCTGTGACGTGTGTGCATGGTGACACCCGCTCGTACTTAACAGCGGTCATATGGATTTCTACTCCCTATGGGTCAGTGCAGCACAAAGTGGGACTCGTTCCCGCATTGTTACATGATGTAATCCTGGGCAGGGATTTTCCCTATTTCTGGCAGTTGTGGGAGAATCAGTTACTCCTTCACGGTAGCTGTACCCGTGAATCTTCTCCCATGCCATCTGGAGGTCCCGAGTCCCTAGAGGAGACCCCACAGGAAGATGTTGCTGGGGAGGTTAGTGAATCTAACCTTCAGTACCCCTTCTCCGTCATGGCGGGGGAAACAGAGGAAACTGAGGAACCTCAGCGAGAGGCGGAGGCAGACAGCCATCCGGCACCCTGCCTGCCAGATTTGGGAGTCCAGGTGGATGACTTCCACAGCGAGCAAATGAAAGATCCTACCCTGACTCCGGCTAGGAAAAATGTAAAAATGATAGATGGGGTACCCGTAGAACCTGACAATAGGCTAGCGTACCCGTATATGGTTCTTGAAAATGATTTGCTCTACCAGGTAGAAAAAAAAGGGGAAGACACAGTGCAACTGTTAGTGGTACCCAAACCTTATCGGCGGAAGGTACTGGATTTGGCCCACGGACATATAATGGGGGGACATCTGGGGGTACAGAAAACCACAGAAAGGATATTGCATTGTTTTGTGTGGCCTGGAATACATTGTGATGTGCGTAACTATTGTGAGTCCTGTCCAGAGTGCCAAATCGCGGCCCCTAAATCTCAGTTCCGTAGCCCTTTGGTACCCCTTCCTATCATCGGGGTCCCTTTTGAGAGAATTGGGATGGATTTGGTTGGGCCCCTTCCCCGATCCGCACGTGGGCACCAACATATCCTCGTCATCGTGGACTATGCCACTCGTTACCCGGAAGCCGTCCCTTTGCGTAACACAGCTACCAAGACGATCGCCAAGGAATTGGTACAAGTGTTTAGTCGGGTGGGAATTCCAAAACAGATACTCACCGACCAGGGGACTCCCTTTATGTCGAGGGTAATGAAGGAGCTCTGCAGGCTCTTACAAATAGACCCGTTGCGTACGTCTGTCTATCACCCTCAAACAGATGGCCTGGTTGAGCGCTTCAACAAAACCTTAAAACAAATGCTCCGGAAGGCGATAGACAAAGATGGGAAGAACTGGGATTACTTGTTACCCTATTTGCTGTTTGCCATTAGGGAAGTTCCCCAGTCTTCCACAGGATTTTCGCCTTTCGAACTGTTGTACGCCCGTCGTCCCCGGGGACTGCTGGACGTCGCAAAAGAAACCTGGGAAGGTCAAGTCACTCCCTTTAAAACGGTGATCGACCATGTAACACAAATGCAGGATCGTATTGCCGCTGTCATGCCCATTGTTAGGGACCATATGTTACAGGCCCAGGGAGCCCAGAGGCAAAGTTATGATAGAGGCGCTAAGGTCCGTACATTTGCACCCGGCGATAGGGTGTTGGTCCTAATCCCTACGGTGGATAGTAAATTCCTGGCGAAATGGCAGGGCCCATTTGAGGTCCGAGAAAGAGTTGGTGAAGTGAACTATAAAGTGTACCAGCCGGGTAAGAGAAAACCGGAACAGATTTATCATGTGAATCTGATAAAATCCTGGAAAGACCGCTCTGCCCTAACGGCGGATCTGCCCCGTCCGGTTTGTTCACCTACTGTACCAGAGGTGCAGGTTGCTGAGACTCTCTCAGAACGACAAAAATCTGAGGTTAAGCAATTTTTGTTACAGAACCGACAGTTTTTCTCCGAAAAACCTGGCCGGACGAAGTTGGTGAAACATGAGATTGTCACAGAGCCTGGCGTCACTGTTCATGTGAAGCCCTACCGGATTCCGGAAGCCCGCCGTGAAGCCGTCTCCCGGGAAGTGAGGGCAATGTTGGACTTAGGAGTCATTGAGGAGTCACACAGCGCCTGGTCCAGTCCAATTGTGTTGATACCTAAACCGGATGGCTCCATCCGGTTTTGTAATGACTTTAGGAAACTGAATGCAGTTTCTAAATTTGATGCGTACCCTATGCCCCGGGTCGATGAGTTGATCGACCGGCTTGGTAAAGCCCGATACATTACGACCCTGGATTTAACAAAGGGGTACTGGCAGATTCCTCTGGCCGAGGCGGCCAGAGAGAAGACGGCATTTGCTACACCGGAAGGTCTGTTCCAGTATGTCTATATGCCGTTTGGACTTCACGGAGCTCCCGCAACGTTCCAGAGATTGATGGATCGAGTCTTGAGGCCTCACAGACAGTACGCTTCTGCCTACCTGGATGACATCGTAATTTACAGCATGGACTGGGAAACTCATCTCCAGAAGGTACAAGCCGTGATTGATGACCTGCGAGATGCAGGTTTAACGGCAAACCCCAAGAAATGCCACATCGGGCTTGAAGAAGCCCGATACTTGGGCTACGTGATTGGCCGAGGAGTGGTTAAACCCCAGATCGACAAAATACAGGCAATTCAGGGCTGGCCACAACCAGTGAACAAGAAACAAGTGCAGGCTTTCCTGGGGATTGCCGGCTATTATCGCCGGTTCATACCCAATTTTGCAGCCATGGCTACTCCCTTGACGGATCTTACCAAGGGGAAGGGTTCCGTCATGGTAAAATGGACCTCAGCTGCTGAAGAGGCCTTCCACAGCCTGAAACGGGCTTTGTGCTCTCAGCCCGTACTAGTGACTCCTGATTTCAGCAGCGAGTTTGTGGTACAAACTGATGCCTCTGATACTGGTGTCGGAGCTGTACTTTCCCAGGTGAGGGACGGAGTCGAACACCCGGTCCTCTATCTCAGTCGGAAACTGAATGTACATGAGCAGAGGTATGCCGTGGTTGAAAAAGAGTGCCTAGCCATTAAATGGGCTCTCGACTCCCTCAAGTATTACCTGGCTGGTAGGAAGTTTAGGCTGGTCACAGACCATGCCCCTCTCAAGTGGATGCACCTCCACAAGGACCGTAATAGTCGGGTAACCCGGTGGTTCCTTGCCCTGCAGGCTTACTCTTTTACGGTGGAGCACCGACCTGGGGTGCAGATGGGGAACGCCGATGCCCTATCCCGAGTGCACTGTTTCAAAAGTGTTCTTGCTCGACCGGAGTGGTCTGAGCAAGGGGGGGGGATATGTAAAGGTACCGTCACACATAGCGACGCTGCAGCGATACCGACAACGATCCGGATCGCTGCAGCGTCGCTGTTTGGTCGCTGGAGAGCTGTCACACAGACAGCTCTCCAGCGACCAACGATCCCGAGGTCCCCGGTAACCAGGGTAAACATCGGGTAACTAAGCGCAGGGCCGCGCTTAGTAACCCGATGTTTACCCTGGTTACCATCCTAAAAAGTAAAAAAACAAACGCTACATACTTACCTACCGCTGTCTGTCCTCGGCGCTCTGCTTCTCTGGTCTGGCTGTGAGCGCCGGGCAGCCAGAAAGCAGAGCGGTGACGTCACCGCTCTGCTTTCCGGCTGACCGACGCTCACAGCCAGAGCAGGAGGAGAGCAGAGCACAGCGCTGGAGGACAGACGGCTGTAGGTAAGTATGTACTGTTTGTTTTTTTACTTTTAGGATGGTAACCAGGGTAAACATCGGGTTACTAAGCGCGGCCCTGCGCTTAGTTACCCGATGTTTACCCTGGTTACCAGCAAAGACATCGCTGAATCGGTGTCACACACGCCGATTCAGCGATGTCTACGGGGAGTCCAGCGACGAAATAAAGTTCTGGACTTTCTTCCCCGACCAGCGATCTCCCAGCAGGGGCCTGATCGCTGCTGCCTGTCACACTGGACGATATCGCTAGCGAGGACGCTGCAACGTCACGGATCGCTAGCGATATCGTCTAGTGTGACAGTACCTTAAGACTCATGCTGGTGTGGTAGATGGAGGCAGGTATATCTCGCCCAGGTGTTTGTCCTATGTGAATTAGGCCACTCAGTATCTTCAGGGTGCTAATGGGTTAATGATTGCAGGAATAAAAGATGACCAGCTGGGTGTTTCCAGTGTCTGCCTGGGGCACACAGATTGCCTGCCTGTGTGAGACAAACGTGAGTGAAGAGCTCTGCTCAAGATCTGTATGATGTTAGCTGGGTGGGAGAAGCCCCCCCAGTTGTTGAGATAGCAACGTATTTGTTTAGTTAGTGCCGGACAGGCTAGGGTTTATTTTTATGTTTTGTTTTTTGTGTTGCTTTCACGTTAATAAATCTGACCTGAGGTCAGCCTGCTCAGAAACCTGCTGTACGCCTCAGATTCAATGCACAAACCACGTGTCCTTTGACCCCAGCAAAGGCGATCCCAGAGTGTTTTGTCACACAGAGAATACCCCTATACATAGTGACAGCCATAGAATACCCCTGTACACAGTGACAGCCAGAGAATACCCCTGTACACAGTGACAGCCAGAGAATACCCATATACACAGCGACAGCCAGAGAATACCCCTGTACACAGTGGCAGCCAGAGAATACCCCTATACATAGTGACAGCCATAGAATACCCCTGTACACAGTGACAGCCAGAGAATACCCCTGTACACAGTGACAGCCAGAGAATACCCATATACACAGTGACAATCAGAGAATACCCCTATACACAGTGACAGTCAGAGAATACCCGTATACACAGTGACAGTCAGAGAATATCCCTATACACAGTGACAGTCAGAGAATACCCATATACACAGTGACAGTCAGAGAATACCCATATACACAGTGACAGCCAGAGAATACCCCTATACACAGTGACAGCCAGAGAATACCCGTATACACAGTGACAGAGAATACCCGTATACACAGTGACAGTCAGAGAATATCACTATACACAGTGACAGTCAGAGAATACCCATATACACAGTGACAGTCAGAGAATACCCATATACACAGTGACACTAAACTCCCATGTAGGGAGGAGTGTAGTAGATTACGCCATTACAGATCTGAACCTGGCAGATGTCAGCGCCTTCATAGTCACCCCACAAACGCACCTGTCAGACCACAGCCAACTTCTTCTGTACATGAAATCTACAGAGAAACCATCCACTCAGAAGCCACAGCAGAGCGGCCTCTTCACCCGGCCTCCATCCTATAAATGGTCCAAAATGTCGGCACTAAAGTATAAAGAAGCTTCCAGCAGACCTGAAATACAGTGGATGCTCCACCACTTCTACAACCTCGAGTACATGCCAAACCCAGAGGGAGTGAGCCAAGCCGCAAAGGACCTCAACAATATATTCTACGCAATGGCCAGACTGTCCGACCTTAAAAAAGTCGACTACAAGAGACCAAAAGAAACACAGGCCAATGGCTGGTTTGACAGAGAATGTAAAGCTGTACGGAAGACCCTGAGAACAGCCTCCAACAAGAAACACAGAGACCCCAGCCACCTGGGTCTGAGGGAAGCCTATGACTCCATACAAAGGCAGTACAAAACCATCCTCAGGAGGAAGAAGCAGAGTTACATCTCTACCAAGCTTAACCAACTCCAAGACGCCCTCCAACACAACTCCTTCTGGGAACTATGGAACCACATGGGCACCAAAGACAAGAAAAACAACACCCATATCCAAAATGGCAACCTCTGGCTCCAATACTTCAGAGACCTCTATAAAGACATTCCAAAGGAAGAACTAAGCCAAGAACAGGAAAACATAATGGTGAAACTAAAAGCAATGGAGGAAAAAAATCAAAAACTTCCGAAACCCGTTGCATACACCTATAACACTACAGGAAGTAGCCGAGAGACTCTCCTCCATAAGATGTAGAAAAGCCGGTGGCCTGGATGGAATCCTACCAGAAATGCTGAAGTACAGCCCACCAGAAATACAGGCTGGAATGGTTACACTCTTCAATATTGTGCTGAGTGCCGGCTACTTCCCTCGTACCTGGAACCAAGGCCTCATCACACCCATCCACGAGAGTGGGGACAGGTATGACTGTTATGGCTGGCAATCAGGCAACACAGCGTGCAGTAATCAGCGCACATACAGAGATCTGGCAAAAACCCAAAACAATAGGACGAGCTCTGAGACGTGGAATCTCTGTAGACTGCAGTACCTGAACTGTCCTCACACAACTGGAAGCAGCAGTGGATTGCGCCTATCACTACCTATGCAACTCGGCACTGCCTGAGGAGCTGACTAGCCTGAAGATAGAAATACAAGCCTGACTTACCTCAGAGAAATACCCCAAAGGAATAGGCAGCCCCCACACATAATGACTGTTAGCAAGATGAAAAGACAAACGTAGGAATGAAATAGATTCAGCAAAGTGAGGCCCGATATTCTAGACAGAGCGAGGATAGCAAAGAGAACTATGCAGTCTACAAAAAACCCTAAAACGAAAACCACGCAAAGGGGCAAAAAAGACCCACCGTGCCGAACTAACAGCACGGCGGTGCACCCCTTTGCTTCTCAGAGCTTCCAGCAAAAGACAATAACAAGCTGGACAGAAAAAACAGAAAACAAACTAGAAGCACTTATCTAGCAGAGCAGCAGGCCCAAGGAAAGATGCAGTAGCTCAGATCCAACACTGGAACATTGACAAGGAGCAAGGAAGACAGACTCAGGTGGAGCTAAATAGCAAGGCAGCCAACGAGCTCACTAAAACACCTGAGGGAGGACGCCCAGAGACTGCAATACCACTTGTGACCACAGAATTCACAACAGTACCCCCCCCTTGAGGAGGGGTCACCGAACCCTCACCAGAACCCCCAGGCCGACCAGGATGAGCCACATGAAAGGCACGAACAAGATCTGGGGCATGGACATCAGAGGCAAAAACCCAGGAATTATCTTCCTGAGCATAACCCTTCCATTTGACCAGATACTGGAGTTTCCGTCTAGAGACACGAGAATCCAAAATCTTCTCCACAATATACTCCAATTCCCCCTCCACCAAAACAGGGGCAGGAGGCTCCACAGATGGAACCATAGGTGCCACGTATCTCCTCAACAACGACCTATGGAATACATTATGTATGGAAAAGGAGTCTGGGAGGGTCAGACGAAAAGACACCGGATTGAGAATCTCAGAAATCCTATACGGACCAATAAAACGAGGTTTAAATTTAGGAGAGGAAACCTTCATAGGTATATGACGAGAAGATAACCAAACCAGATCCCCAACACGAAGTCGGGGTCCCACACGGCGTCTGCGATTAGCGAAAAGCTGAGCCTTCTCCTGGGACAAGGTCAAATTGTCCACTACCTGAGTCCAGATCTGCTGCAACCTGTCCACCACATAATCCACACCAGGACAGTCCGAAGACTCAACCTGTCCTGAAGAGAAACGAGGATGGAACCCAGAATTGCAGAAAAATGGAGAGACCAAGGTAGCCGAGCTGGCCCGATTATTAAGGGCGAACTCAGCCAACGGCAAAAATGACACCCAATCATCCTGGTCAGCGGAAACAAAACATCTCAGATATGTTTCCAAGGTCTGATTGGTTCGTTCGGTCTGGCCATTAGTCTGAGGATGGAAGGCCGAGGAAAAAGATAGGTCAATGCCCATCCTACCACAAAAGGCTCGCCAGAACCTTGAGACAAACTGGGAACCTCTGTCAGAAACAATATTCTCAGGAATGCCATGTAAACGAACCACATGCTGGAAGAACAAAGGCACCAAATCAGAGGAGGAAGGCAATTTAACCAAGGGCACCAGATGGACCATTTTAGAAAAGCGATCACAGACCACCCAAATGACAGACATCTTTTGAGAAACGGGAAGGTCAGAAATGAAATCCATCGAAATATGTGTCCAAGGCCTCTTCGGGACCGGCAAGGGCAAAAGCAACCCACTGGCACGTGAACAGCAGGGCTTAGCCCTAGCACAAATTCCACAGGACTGCACAAAAGCACGCACATCCCGCGACAGAGACGGCCACCAAAAGGATCTAGCAACCAACTCCCTGGTACCAAAGATTCCTGGATGACCGGCCAGCACCGAACAATGAAGTTCAGAGATAACTTTACTAGTCCACCTATCAGGGACGAACAGTTTCTCGGCCGGACAACGATCAGGTTTATTAGCCTGAAATTTCTGCAACACTCTCCGCAAATCAGGGGAGATGGCAGACACAATGACTCCTTCCTTGAGGATACTCGCCGGCTCAGATAACCCCGGAGAGTCGGGCACAAAACTCCTAGACAGAGCATCCGCCTTCACATTTTTAGAGCCCGGAAGGTATGAAATCACAAAATCAAAACGAGCAAAAAATAACGACCAACGGGCCTGTCTAGGATTCAAGCGCTTGGCAGACTCAAGATAAGTAAGGTTCTTATGATCAGTCAAAACCACCACGCGATGCTTAGCACCCTCAAGCCAATGACGCCACTCCTCGAATGCCCACTTCATGGCCAGCAACTCTCGGTTGCCCACATCATAATTACGCTCAGCAGCAGAAAATTTCCTGGAAAAGAAAGCACATGGTTTGAACACTGAGCAACCAGAACCTCTCTGTGACAAAACCGCCCCTGCACCAATCTCAGAAGCATCAACCTCGACCTGGAACGGAAGAGAAACATCAGGTTGACACAACACAGGGGCACAGCAAAAACGACGCTTCAACTCCTGAAAAGCTTCCACGGCAGCAGAAGACCAATTAACCAAATCAGCACCCTTCTTGGTCAAATCGGTCAATGGTCTGGCAATGCTAGAAAAATTACAGATGAAGCGACGATAAAAATTAGCAAAACCCAGGAATTTCTGCAAACTTTTTAGAGATGTCGGCTGAGTCCAATCCTGGATGGCCTGAACCTTAACCGGATCCATCTCGATAGTAGAAGGGGAAAAGATGAACCCCAAAAATGAAACTTTCTGCACACCGAAGAGACACTTTGATCCCTTCACAAACAAGGAATTAGCACGCAGTACCTGGAAAACCATTCTGACTTGCTTTACATGAGACTCCCAATCATCTGAGAAGATCAAAATGTCATCCAAGTAAACAATCAAGAATTTATCCAGATACTCACGAAAAATGTCATGCATAAAAGACTGAAAAACAGATGGAGCATTGGCAAGTCCGAACGGCATCACCAGATACTCAAAATGACCCTCGGGCGTATTAAATGCCGTTTTCCATTCATCTCCCTGCCTGATTCTCACCAGATTATACGCACCACGAAGATCAATCTTAGTAAACCAACTAGCCCCCTTAATCCGAGCAAACAAGTCAGAAATCAATGGCAAGGGATACTGAAACTTAACAGTGATCTTATTAAGAAGGCGGTAATCAATACACGGTCTTAGCGAACCATCCTTCTTGGCTACAAAAAAGAACCCTGCTCCCAATGGTGACGACGATGGGCGAATATGTCCCTTCTCCAGGGACTCCTTCACATAACTGCGCATAGCGGTGTGTTCAGGTACGGACAAATTAAATAAACGACCCTTAGGGAATTTACTACCAGGAATCAAATCGATAGCACAATCACAATTCCTATGCGGAGGAAGGGCATCAGACTTGGACTCTTCAAATACATCCTGAAAGTCCGACAAGAACTCTGGGATGTCAGAAGGAATGGATGACGAAATAGACAAAAATGGAACATCACCATGTACTCCCTGACAACCCCAGCTGGTTACCGACATAGAGTTCCAATCCAATACTGGATTATGGGTTTGTAGCCATGGCAACCCCAACACGACCACATCATGCAAATTATGCAGTACCAAAAAGCGAATAACTTCCTGATGTGCAGGAGCCATGCACATGGTCAGCTGGGCCCAGTACTGAGGCTTATTCTTGGCCAGAGGTGTAGCATCAATTCCTCTCAACGGAATAGGACACCGCAAAGGCTCCAAGAAAAATCCACAACGTTTAGCATAATCCAAATCCATCAGATTCAGGGCAGCGCCTGAATCCACAAACGCCATGACAGAATATGATGACAAAGAGCACATTAAGGTAATGGACAAAAGGAATTTGGACTGTACAGTACCAATAACGGCAGAGCTATCGAACCGTCTAGTGCGTTTAGGACAATTAGAAATAGCATGAGTAGAATCACCACAATAGAAACACAGTCTGTTCAGACGTCTGTGTTCGTGCCGTTCTACTTTAGTCATAGTCCTGTTGCACTGCATAGGCTCAGGCTTACTCTCAGACAATACCGCCAGATGGTGCACAGATTTACGCTCGCGCAAGCGACGACCGATCTGAATGGCCAAGGACATAGACTCATTCAAACCAGCAGGCATAGGAAATCCCACCATTACATCCTTAAGAGCTTCAGAGAGACCCTTTCTGAACAAAGCCGCTAGTGCAGATTCATTCCACAGAGTGAGTACTGACCATTTTCTAAATTTCTGACAATATAGTTCTACATCATCCTGACCCTGGCATAAAGCCAGCAGATTTTTCTCAGCTTGATCCACTGAATTAGGCTCATCGTAAAGCAATCCCAGCGCCTGGAAAAATGCATCAATATTACTCAATGCAGAATCTCCTGGTGCAAGAGAAAACGCCCAGTCCTGTGGGTCGCCACGCAAAAAAGAAATAATAATCAAAACCTGTTGAATAGGATTACCAGAAGAATGAGGTTTCAAGGCCAAAAATAGCTTACAATTATTTCTGAAGCTCAGGAACTTAGTTCTGTCACCAAAAAACAAATCAGGAATCGGAATTCTTGGTTCTAGCATCGATTTCTGATCAATAGTATCTTGAATCTTTTGTACATTTACAACGAGATTATCCATTGAGGAGCACAGAGCCTGAATATCCATGTCCACAGCTGTGTCCTGAAGCACTCTAATGTCTAGGGGAAAAAAAAGACTGAAGACAGAGCTAAGAAAAAAAAATGATGTCAGGATTTCTTTTTTCCCTCTATTGGAAATCATTGAATCGGCTCCTTGTACTGTTATGGCTGGCAATCAGGCAACACAGCGTGCAGTAATCAGCGCACATACAGAGATCTGGCAAAAACCCAAAACAATAGGACGAGCTCTGAGACGTGGAATCTCTGTAGACTGCAGTACCTGAACTGTCCTCACACAACTGGAAGCAGCAGTGGATTGCGCCTATCACTACCTATGCAACTCGGCACTGCCTGAGGAGCTGACTAGCCTGAAGATAGAAATACAAGCCTGACTTACCTCAGAGAAATACCCCAAAGGAATAGGCAGCCCCCACACATAATGACTGTTAGCAAGATGAAAAGACAAACGTAGGAATGAAATAGATTCAGCAAAGTGAGGCCCGATATTCTAGACAGAGCGAGGATAGCAAAGAGAACTATGCAGTCTACAAAAAACCCTAAAACGAAAACCACGCAAAGGGGCAAAAAAGACCCACCGTGCCGAACTAACAGCACGGCGGTGCACCCCTTTGCTTCTCAGAGCTTCCAGCAAAAGACAATAACAAGCTGGACAGAAAAAACAGAAAACAAACTAGAAGCACTTATCTAGCAGAGCAGCAGGCCCAAGGAAAGATGCAGTAGCTCAGATCCAACACTGGAACATTGACAAGGAGCAAGGAAGACAGACTCAGGTGGAGCTAAATAGCAAGGCAGCCAACGAGCTCACTAAAACACCTGAGGGAGGACGCCCAGAGACTGCAATACCACTTGTGACCACAGAATTCACAACATATGACCCAGCCAACTACAGAGGCATATGTGTCAGCAGCAACCTGGGAAAACTGTTCAACAGTATCCTGAACAAGAGGATCCTCACCTTCCTCACCGAGCACAACGTCCTCAGCAAGAGCCAAGCAGGGTTCATGCCGAACCACCGCACCACTGACCACATCTATACTCTGTACAGCCTCATTCAGAGACACGTCTACAATACAAAGAATGGGAAGATATATATCTGCTATCTGCTTTGTGGACTTTAAAAAGGCCTTTGATTCAGTGTGGCACTCGGGCTTATTCCGGAAACTGCTGGAGAGCGGAATAGGAGGAAAGACCTATGATGTCATCAAAAGCTCCTACATCGAGAACCGCTGCAGCGTGAGTGTGAACGGCAGAAGAACTGCTTATTTCCAGCAGAGCTGCAGAGTCAGACAAGGCTGCAGCCTAAGACCAACACTCTTCAACATTTACATCAACGAGCTGGCTACCGCCCTGGAATCCTCCTCAGCACCAGGTCTCACCCTCCACGACGCTCAGGTGAAATTCCTGCTGTATGCAGATGACCTGCTGCTGCTGTCACCAACCGAGAAAGGCCTCCAGGACAACCTGAACATCCTAGAGAAATTCAGCTCCACCTGGGCTCTACCGGTCAACCTAAAGAAAACCAACACCATGGTGTTCCAGAGGAAAAAGAGAAGATCAGACCAGCACCCATCATTTGTCCTCAACAACTGCGACCTCACAGGAACGGACAAATATACCTACCTGGGCCTAGAGATTCACCGGTCAGGGAGCTTCAAACAAGCTATAGAGACCCTGAAAGACAAGGCCTGCAAAACCTTCTTTGCCATCCAAAGGAAACTCTAACATCTGAAGCCACAAGTGAGGGTCTGGCTAAAAATCTTCAACTCCATCATCGCCCCAATCCTCCTGTATGGCAGCGAAGTCTGGGGTCCTCACACCTACCCAGACTGGTCAAGGTGGGATTCCAGTCCAACAGAAATATTCCACCTGGAATTCTGCAAGTACCTTCTCCAGGTCCATCGGAGCACCTCCAACTGTGCTTGTCGGGCCGAGCTGGGCAGATTCCCTCTACACCTAATAGTTCTAAAGAGGGCGCTGTCATTCCGGGCTCACCTGCATAGGAGCAATCCAAGCTCCCATCACCATAAAGCCCTGATACATGTAGGTGAAACAGAAAAACCAGAACCCTCGGAACAGCCCAGCCATACCCAACCGGACCAGAACACCAATCACAACAACCTAACAAAAGCCGGAATCAGGAAGATGGCAGACGAAGGCCAGGAGAGGTATGTCAGTGACTGGAAGAATGATATCATCAGCTCACAGAAACTAACCATGTACCGGAGTCTACAGAGAGACTACAGACTGGCTCCATATCTGGAGAAACTCCCGGACTCTAGAGATCGCAAGATCCTGAGCCGATATAGACTCAGTGCCCACAGTCTGGCCATCGAATGTGGCCGACACAGGGAGAACTACAAGCCCAAGGAGGAAAGACTGTGCCAACACTGTGATCAGGAGGCCATAGAGGATGAAACCCACTTCCTGCTACACTGCTCCAAATACTCAGCAGTGAGGGACACTCACTTCAGGAGACTCTCACATCTCTTCCCGGACTTCATCACCATGAAGGAGGAAGAGAAAACCTATATCCTGCTGGGAGAAGAAGAGAGAGCGGTGGAGATAGCAGCGCGGTATGTGAGCGAATGTCATAGACTGCGAGAAAGAGAACTATGATGCCATGGACTATAGCCCCCACAATGGATCTGCCCCCATCCACCTTCCCTATGCCATGGACTATAGCCCATACCCTGGATCTGCCCCCATCCACCTTCCTTACAGCTCCTACCCAACATCCCCACAGTCCCTATTGCCTCTATACACTTGCTTTGGCAAAACTGATGTGTATTTGGTCCTGCCAATAAAGCTTCTTTGAATCTTGAATCTATACTCACCTTCCGAGGGCCCCTTGTAGTTCTGTCGCCTGTGTGCGGTGCACGCGGCAGCTTCCGGTCCCAGGGTTGGTATGAGCTCAGGACCTGTGATGACGTCTCACATACCATCCTTAGCACCGGAACCTGCCGCTTGCACTGCCGAGGACAGGGCGACACGTCGGGGGGTGAGAATAACGTTTTATTATTATTATTTGTAACATTAGATCTTTTTACTATTGATGCTGCATGCGCAGCATCAATAGTAAAAAGTTGATCACACAGGGTTAATAGCTGCGTAACCGGAGTGCGTTACACCACGCTCCGGTAACGCTGGCATTAACCCTGTGTGAGGGCTGACTGGATGGCTGGAGGGGAGTATGGAGCAGGCACTGACTGCGGGGAGAAAAGAGCGGCCATATTGCCGCCGGACTGTGGCCGTCGCTGATTGGTCGTGGCAATGGTCGTGGGCGTTTTGTCACGACCAATCAGCGACTTGGATTCCATGACAGACAGAGGCCGCGACCAATGAATATCCGTGACAGACAGAAGGACAGACAGAAAGACAGAAGTGACCCTTAGACAATTATATAGTAGAAGTATGATTTCTGAGACCCTGCTCCAATCACAAGAATGGGGGGTCCCCAGCATGGCATGCATGACCACTCCTACAGTCATGATAGGGACTGAGCCGAGTGATGTCTGTCACCTATCATTTATTTATCACCTATTATTTCCATGGGATAACCCCTGTAAAATCGCACCCTCTGATTATGTTGTACAATAGACTGGAATCTTTTTCCATTTGCATAGTCCGGCCTCCGCAGAACCAGTTATGGCTTACAAAGCACCAGGATGGAGAATAATCAATGGAGAAGCAAGGAATCCAGTAATCTCATCCTAAAGAACCCAGTTCTGCCCAGAGGGTGAGGCACTGCGCTATATACACAGAGGACTGAACCTGCTGGGGCTTTGGGTATAAGCCCAGACACTCCCAGTATCCGATGTACTGCCGGTTTAGTACACGATACAGTTACAGGCTTTGTCTTTGGCTGTCAGTCAGCCATTTGTTCCCTGGAACTGTGACAGAGCCGTGTCCAGATACGGAGCCATCGTATGTCTCTTCTGTATATACTATGTATATGGGCAGGGTGGCTTGCTGAGTAAACGCTGTACCCCCTGCAGCACTCACAGGCAAAGGTTGTCCCTGGGCATCTACCACAAAAGCCACTTTGTAATAAAGGGAGTCATTAATAGGGTCAGTCAGGGAGTGCCCCTAAAAACAGTGCCAAATGGAGAATGTCCCTACATGCAGTGCCAGCCATAGAGCACTCTCATAAAAAGAGTGAGCCCGAGAGTGCCCCTGTAAACCTTGAGATAGAGTGCTAGGGTCCTCATAAACAGTGCCAGACAAAGAGTGCTCCTATGAATAGTGTTTGACAAGGTTTATAGGGGTATTCTTAGTCAATCTAAAAGTGCCTCAATACACAGTGACAGCCAGAGAATACTCCTGTACACAGTGACAGCCAGAGAATACCCCTGTACACAGCGACAGCCAGAGAATACCCCTGTACACAGCGACAGAGAATACCCCTGTACACAGTGACAGCCAGAGAATACCCCTGTACACAGCGACAGACAGAGATTACCCCTGTACACAGTGGCAGCCAGAGAATACCCCTATACATAGTGACAGCCATAGAATACCCCTGTACACAGTGACAGCCAGAGAATACCCCTGTACACAGTGACAGCCAGAGAATACCCATATACACAGCGACAGCCAGAGAATACCCCTGTACACAGTGGCAGCCAGAGAATACCCCTGTACACAGTGACAGCCATAGAATACCCCTGTACACAGTGACAGCCAGAGAATACCCCTGTACACAGTGACAGCCAGAGAATACCCATATACACAGCGACAATCAGAGAATACCCCTGTACAGAGTGACAGCCAAAGAACACCCCCATACACAGTGACAGCCAGAGAATACCCTTATACACCGTGGCAGTCAGAGAATACCCCTATACACAGCGACGATCAGAGAATACCCCTGTACACAGTGACAGCCAAGGAATACCCCTGTACACAGTGACAGTCAGAGAATACCCTTATACACAGTGACAATCAGAGAATACCCGTATACACAGTGACAGCCAGAGAATACCCCTATACACAGTGACAGTCAGAGAATACCCGTATACACAGTGACAGTCAGAGAATATCCCTATACACAGTGACAGTCAGAGAATACCCATATACACAGTGACAGTCAGAGAATACCCATATACACAGTGACAGCCAGAGAATACCCCTATACACAGTGACAGAGAATACCCGTATACACAGTGACAGTCAGAGAATATCCCTATACACAGTGACAGTCAGAGAATACCCATATACACAGTGACAGTCAGAGAATACCCATATACACAGTGACAGTCAGAGAATACCCGTATACACAGTGACAGAGAATATCCCTATACACTGTGACAGTCAGAGAATACCCCTGTACACAGTGACAGCCAGAGAATACCCCTGTACACAGTGACAGCCAGAGAATACCCCTGTACACAGTGACAGCCAGAGAATACCCCTGTACACAGTGACAGCCAGAGAATACCCCTGTACACAGTGACAGCCAGAGAATACCCCTGTACACAGTGACAGCCAGAGAATACCCCTGTACACAGTGACAGCCAGAGAATACCTCTGTACACAGTGACAGCCAGAGAATACCCCTGTACACAGTGACAGCCAGAGAATACCCCTGTACACAGTGACAGCCAGGGAATACCCCTGTACACAGTGACAGCCAGAGAATACCCCTGTACACAGTGACAGCCAGAGAATACCTCTGTACACAGTGACAGCCAGAGAATACCCCTGTACACAGTGACAGCCAGGGAATACCCCTGTACACAGTGACAGCCAGAGAATACCCCTGTACACAGTGACAGCCAGAGAATACCCCTGTACACATGTCGGATTTTCCTAAATCTGACTTGGTCAAATAGTTTAACTGAATCCACACTCTCTTTTATTCTGCATTGTAACCACTTCTGTGACTGTAATTACAGAGCACTCCAGTGGGTTTAGTATGTCTATATATGCACATCCTGGAGGACACATACTGGCCCTCGTATATGACCCCCCTCACTGCCTCACAGTACCTCATAAAGGGGGACAGACAGAGAGAACCCATTTATACAGTTCCACACAGACTGCCCCCTCAGTGTCAGGGAGAGTAACCTCATAAACAAATTCAGCTAGAGAGTACCTCATGCATAGTGGTTGGCCAGTCTCCCTACAATCGGGCTAGACAGACAGTGCCCCTATACGCAGTGCCAACCAGAGTACACGTAGCATAGTATTGGGACAGTGTCCCTATAAACAGTGGCAGATAGCATCCTTCCATAAACAGCATCATACAATATGTTCCCCCATGAACAGTATGAACAGTGTGAGTCAGAGAATCTTTCCAAAAGCAGTCAGAGAGTGCCCCCAGAAACAGTATCGGGTAGAAAGTACCCTACACACAATACTGAGCCAGTGACCTCATAAACTGTCAGGAAGAAAGAGCCGCTTTACCCAACACCAGACAGAAAGCTGCTCCATAAAGTGTCAAAGGGCGCCCAGACAATTAGTGGCAGCCAGAGTCTTCCCAAAAGCATTTAATATTCTATCCAGAGAGCGCCCCCTGCTGAGTGACAGAAGGGTCTCTGCACAGAGTGATGCTGTCACTTATGTATCACATTGGCTTCCACTGTGTATAGGGGTACACTCTGACACTGTGTATAGGGGTACACTCTGACACTGTGTATAGGGGCACACTCTGACACTGTGTATAGGGGTACACTCTGACACTGTGTATAGGGGCACACTCTGACACTGTGTATAGGGGCAGACTCTGACACTGTGTATAGGGGTACACTCTGACACTGTGTATAGGGGCACACTCTGACACTGTGTATAGGGGCACACTCTGACACTGTGTATAGGGGCACACTCTGACACTGTGTATAGGGGCACACTCTGACACTGTGTATAGGGGCACACTGACACTGTGTATAGGGGCACACTCTGACACTGTGTATAGGGGAACACTCTGACACTGTGTATAGGGGTACACTCTGACACTGTGTATAGGGGTACACTCTGACACTGTGTATAGGGGTACACTCTGACACTGTGTATAGGGGCACACTCTGACACTGTGTATAGGGGCACACTCTGACACTGTGTATAGGGGCACACTCTGACACTGTGTATAGGGGCACACTCTGACACTGTGTATAGGGGCACACTGACACTGTGTATAGGGGCACACTCTGACACTGTGTATAGGGGAACACTCTGACACTGTGTATAGGGGTACACTCTGACACTGTGTATAGGGGCACACTGACACTGTGTATAGGGGTACACTCTGACACTGTGTATAGGGGTACACTCTGACACTGTGTATAGGGGTACACTCTGACACTGTGTATAGGGGTACACTCTGACACTGTGTATAGGGGTACACTCTGACACTGTGTATAGGGGCACACTCTGACACTGTGTATAGGGGAACACTGACACTGTGTATAGGGGCACACTCTGACACTGTGTATAGGGGCACACTCTGACACTGTGTATAGGGGTACACTCTGACACTGTGTATAGGGGTACACTCTGACACTGTGTATAGGGGTACACTCTGACATTGTGTATAGGGGCACACTCTGACACTGTGTATAGGGGTACACTCTGACACTGTGTATAGGGGCACACTCTGACACTGTGTATAGGGGCAGACTCTGACACTGTGTATAGGGGTACACTCTGACACTGTGTATAGGGGCACACTCTGACACTGTGTATAGGGGCAGACTCTGACACTGTGTATAGGGGTACACTCTGACACTGTGTATAGGGGTACACTCTGACACTGTGTATAGGGGCAGACTCTGACACTGTGTATAGGGGTACACTCTGACACTGTGTATAGGGGTACACTCTGACACTGTGTATAGGGGCACACTCTGACACTGTGTATAGGGGCAGACTCTGACACTGTGTATAGGGGTACACTCTGACACTGTGTATAGGGGCACACTCTGACACTGTGTATAGGGGCAGACTCTGACACTGTGTATAGGGGTACACTCTGACACTGTGTATAGGGGTACACTCTGACACTGTGTATAGGGGTACACTCTGACACTGTGTATAGGGGCACACTCTGACACTGTGTATAGGGGCACACTCTGACACTGTGTATAGGGGCACACTCTGACACTGTGTATAGGGGCACACTCTGACACTGTGTATAGGGGCACACTCTGACACTGTGTATAGGGGCACACTCTGACACTGTGTATAGGGGCACACTGACACTGTGTATAGGGGCACACTCTGACACTGTGTATAGGGGAACACTCTGACACTGTGTATAGGGGTACACTCTGACACTGTGTATAGGGGCACACTGACACTGTGTATAGGGGTACACTCTGACACTGTGTATAGGGGTACACTCTGACACTGTGTATAGGGGTACACTCTGACACTGTGTATAGGGGTACACTCTGACACTGTGTATAGGGGTACACTCTGACACTGTGTATAGGGGCACACTCTGACACTGTGTATAGGGGAACACTGACACTGTGTATAGGGGCACACTCTGACACTGTGTATAGGGGCACACTCTGACACTGTGTATAGGGGTACACTCTGACACTGTGTATAGGGGTACACTCTGACACTGTGTATAGGGGTACACTCTGACATTGTGTATAGGGGCACACTCTGACACTGTGTATAGGGGAACACTGACACTGTGTATAGGGGCACACTCTGACACTGTGTATAGGGGCACACTCTGACACTGTGTATAGGGGTACACTCTGACACTGTGTATAGGGGTACACTCTGACATTGTGTATAGGGGCACACTCTGACACTGTGTATAGGGGTACACTCTGACACTGTGTATAGGGGTACACTCTGACACTGTGTAGAGGGGCACACTGACACTGTGTATAGGGGTACACTCTGACACTGTGTATAGGGGTACACTCTGACACTGTGTATAGGGGTACACTCTGACACTGTGTATAGGGGCACACTCTGACACTGTGTATAGGGGTACACTCTGACACTGTGTATAGGGGCACACTCTGACACTGTGTATAGGGGCAGACTCTGACACTGTGTATAGGGGTACACTCTGACACTGTGTATAGGGGTACACTCTGACACTGTGTATAGGGGCACACTCTGACACTGTGTATAGGGGCAGACTCTGACACTGTGTATAGGGGTACACTCTGACACTGTGTATAGGGGTACACTCTGACACTGTGTATAGGGGCACACTCTGACACTGTGTATAGGGGCACACTCTGACACTGTGTATAGGGGCACACTCTGACACTGTGTATAGGGGCACACTCTGACACTGTGTATAGGGGCACACTGACACTGTGTATAGGGGCACACTCTGACACTGTGTATAGGGGAACACTCTGACACTGTGTATAGGGGTACACTCTGACACTGTGTATAGGGGCACACTGACACTGTGTATAGGGGTACACTCTGACACTGTGTATAGGGGTACACTCTGACACTGTGTATAGGGGTACACTCTGACACTGTGTATAGGGGTACACTCTGACACTGTGTATAGGGGTACACTCTGACACTGTGTATAGGGGCACACTCTGACACTGTGTATAGGGGAACACTGACACTGTGTATAGGGGCACACTCTGACACTGTGTATAGGGGCACACTCTGACACTGTGTATAGGGGTACACTCTGACACTGTGTATAGGGGTACACTCTGACATTGTGTATAGGGGCACACTCTGACACTGTGTATAGGGGTACACTCTGACACTGTGTATAGGGGCACACTCTGACACTGTGTATAGGGGCAGACTCTGACACTGTGTATAGGGGTACACTCTGACACTGTGTATAGGGGTACACTCTGACACTGTGTATAGGGGCAGACTCTGACACTGTGTATAGGTGTACACTCTGACACTGTGTATAGGGGTACACTCTGACACTGTGTATAGGGGCACACTCTGACACTGTGTATAGGGGCAGACTCTGACACTGTGTATAGGGGTACACTCTGACACTGTGTATAGGGGCACACTCTGACACTGTGTATAGGGGCAGACTCTGACACTGTGTATAGGGGTACACTCTGACACTGTGTATAGGGGTACACTCTGACACTGTGTATAGGGGTACACTCTGACACTGTGTATAGGGGCACACTCTGACACTGTGTATAGGGGCAGACTCTGACACTGTGTATAGGGGCACACTCTGACACTGTGTATAGGGGCACACTCTGACACTGTGTATAGGGGCACACTCTGACACTGTGTATAGGGGCACACTGACACTGTGTATAGGGGCACACTCTGACACTGTGTATAGGGGAACACTCTGACACTGTGTATAGGGGTACACTCTGACACTGTGTATAGGGGCACACTGACACTGTGTATAGGGGTACACTCTGACACTGTGTATAGGGGTACACTCTGACACTGTGTATAGGGGAACACTCTGACACTGTGTATAGGGGTACACTCTGACACTGTGTATAGGGGTACACTCTGACACTGTGTATAGGGGCACACTCTGACACTGTGTATAGGGGAACACTGACACTGTGTATAGGGGCACACTCTGACACTGTGTATAGGGGCACACTCTGACACTGTGTATAGGGGTACACTCTGACACTGTGTATAGGGGTACACTCTGACACTGTGTATAGGGGTACACTCTGACATTGTGTATAGGGGCACACTCTGACACTGTGTATAGGGGAACACTGACACTGTGTATAGGGGCACACTCTGACACTGTGTATAGGGGCACACTCTGACACTGTGTATAGGGGTACACTCTGACACTGTGTATAGGGGTACACTCTGACATTGTGTATAGGGGTACACTCTGACACTGTGTATAGGGGCACACTCTGACACTGTGTATAGGGGCAGACTCTGACACTGTGTATAGGGGTACACTCTGACACTGTGTATAGGGGTACACTCTGACACTGTGTATAGGGGTACACTCTGACACTGTGTATAGGGGCACACTCTGACACTGTGTATAGGGGCACACTGACACTGTGTATAGGGGCACACTCTGACACTGTGTATAGGGGTACACTCTGACACTGTGTATAGGGGCACACTCTGACACTGTGTATAGGGGCACACTCTGACACTGTGTATAGGGGCACACTCTGACACTGTGTATAGGGGCACACTGACACTGTGTATAGGGGCACACTCTGACACTGTGTATAGGGGAACACTCTGACACTGTGTATAGGGGTACACTCTGACACTGTGTATAGGGGTACACTCTGACACTGTGTATAGGGGCACACTCTGACACTGTGTATAGGGGTACACTCTGACACTGTGTATAGGGGCACACTCTGACACTGTGTATAGGGGTACACTCTGACACTGTGTATAGGGGTACACTCTGACACTGTGTATAGGGGCACACTCTGACACTGTGTATAGGGGCAGACTCTGACACTGTGTATAGGGGTACACTCTGACACTGTGTATAGGGGTACACTCTGACACTGTGTATAGGGGCACACTCTGACACTGTGTATAGGGGCACACTCTGACACTGTGTATAGGGGCACACTCTGACACTGTGTATAGGGGCACACTCTGACACTGTGTATAGGGGCACACTGACACTGTGTATAGGGGCACACTCTGACACTGTGTATAGGGGAACACTCTGACACTGTGTATAGGGGTACACTCTGACACTGTGTATAGGGGCACACTGACACTGTGTATAGGGGTACACTCTGACACTGTGTATAGGGGTACACTCTGACACTGTGTATAGGGGTACACTCTGACACTGTGTATAGGGGTACACTCTGACACTGTGTATAGGGGTACACTCTGACACTGTGTATAGGGGCACACTCTGACACTGTGTATAGGGGAACACTGACACTGTGTATAGGGGCACACTCTGACACTGTGTATAGGGGCACACTCTGACACTGTGTATAGGGGTACACTCTGACACTGTGTATAGGGGTACACTCTGACACTGTGTATAGGGGTACACTCTGACATTGTGTATAGGGGCACACTCTGACACTGTGTATAGGGGTACACTCTGACACTGTGTATAGGGGCACACTCTGACACTGTGTATAGGGGCAGACTCTGACACTGTGTATAGGGGTACACTCTGACACTGTGTATAGGGGCACACTCTGACACTGTGTATAGGGGCAGACTCTGACACTGTGTATAGGGGTACACTCTGACACTGTGTATAGGGGTACACTCTGACACTGTGTATAGGGGCAGACTCTGACACTGTGTATAGGGGTACACTCTGACACTGTGTATAGGGGCACACTCTGACACTGTGTATAGGGGTACACTCTGACACTGTGTATAGGGGCAGACTCTGACACTGTGTATAGGGGTACACTCTGACACTGTGTATAGGGGCACACTCTGACACTGTGTATAGGGGCAGACTCTGACACTGTGTATAGGGGTACACTCTGACACTGTGTATAGGGGCACACTCTGACACTGTGTATAGGGGCAGACTCTGACACTGTGTATAGGGGTACACTCTGACACTGTGTATAGGGGTACACTCTGACACTGTGTATAGGGGTACACTCTGACACTGTGTATAGGGGCACACTCTGACACTGTGTATAGGGGCACACTCTGACACTGTGTATAGGGGCACACTCTGACACTGTGTATAGGGGCACACTCTGACACTGTGTATAGGGGCACACTCTGACACTGTGTATAGGGGCACACTGACACTGTGTATAGGGGCACACTCTGACACTGTGTATAGGGGAACACTCTGACACTGTGTATAGGGGTACACTCTGACACTGTGTATAGGGGCACACTGACACTGTGTATAGGGGTACACTCTGACACTGTGTATAGGGGTACACTCTGACACTGTGTATAGGGGTACACTCTGACACTGTGTATAGGGGTACACTCTGACACTGTGTATAGGGGTACACTCTGACACTGTGTATAGGGGCACACTCTGACACTGTGTATAGGGGAACACTGACACTGTGTATAGGGGCACACTCTGACACTGTGTATAGGGGCACACTCTGACACTGTGTATAGGGGTACACTCTGACACTGTGTATAGGGGTACACTCTGACACTGTGTATAGGGGTACACTCTGACATTGTGTATAGGGGCACACTCTGACACTGTGTATAGGGGAACACTGACACTGTGTATAGGGGCACACTCTGACACTGTGTATAGGGGCACACTCTGACACTGTGTATAGGGGTACACTCTGACACTGTGTATAGGGGTACACTCTGACATTGTGTATAGGGGCACACTCTGACACTGTGTATAGGGGTACACTCTGACACTGTGTATAGGGGTACACTCTGACACTGTGTAGAGGGGCACACTGACACTGTGTATAGGGGTACACTCTGACACTGTGTATAGGGGTACACTCTGACACTGTGTATAGGGGTACACTCTGACACTGTGTATAGGGGCACACTCTGACACTGTGTATAGGGGTACACTCTGACACTGTGTATAGGGGCACACTCTGACACTGTGTATAGGGGCAGACTCTGACACTGTGTATAGGGGTACACTCTGACACTGTGTATAGGGGTACACTCTGACACTGTGTATAGGGGCACACTCTGACACTGTGTATAGGGGCAGACTCTGACACTGTGTATAGGGGTACACTCTGACACTGTGTATAGGGGTACACTCTGACACTGTGTATAGGGGCACACTCTGACACTGTGTATAGGGGCACACTCTGACACTGTGTATAGGGGCACACTCTGACACTGTGTATAGGGGCACACTCTGACACTGTGTATAGGGGCACACTGACACTGTGTATAGGGGCACACTCTGACACTGTGTATAGGGGAACACTCTGACACTGTGTATAGGGGTACACTCTGACACTGTGTATAGGGGCACACTGACACTGTGTATAGGGGTACACTCTGACACTGTGTATAGGGGTACACTCTGACACTGTGTATAGGGGTACACTCTGACACTGTGTATAGGGGTACACTCTGACACTGTGTATAGGGGTACACTCTGACACTGTGTATAGGGGCACACTCTGACACTGTGTATAGGGGCAGACTCTGACACTGTGTATAGGGGAACACTGACACTGTGTATAGGGGCACACTCTGACACTGTGTATAGGGGCACACTCTGACACTGTGTATAGGGGTACACTCTGACACTGTGTATAGGGGTACACTCTGACATTGTGTATAGGGGCACACTCTGACACTGTGTATAGGGGTACACTCTGACACTGTGTATAGGGGCACACTCTGACACTGTGTATAGGGGCAGACTCTGACACTGTGTATAGGGGTACACTCTGACACTGTGTATAGGGGTACACTCTGACACTGTGTATAGGGGCAGACTCTGACACTGTGTATAGGGGTACACTCTGACACTGTGTATAGGGGTACACTCTGACACTGTGTATAGGGGCACACTCTGACACTGTGTATAGGGGCAGACTCTGACACTGTGTATAGGGGTACACTCTGACACTGTGTATAGGGGCACACTCTGACACTGTGTATAGGGGCAGACTCTGACACTGTGTATAGGGGTACACTCTGACACTGTGTATAGGGGTACACTCTGACACTGTGTATAGGGGTACACTCTGACACTGTGTATAGGGGCACACTCTGACACTGTGTATAGGGGCAGACTCTGACACTGTGTATAGGGGCACACTCTGACACTGTGTATAGGGGCACACTCTGACACTGTGTATAGGGGCACACTCTGACACTGTGTATAGGGGCACACTGACACTGTGTATAGGGGCACACTCTGACACTGTGTATAGGGGAACACTCTGACACTGTGTATAGGGGTACACTCTGACACTGTGTATAGGGGCACACTGACACTGTGTATAGGGGTACACTCTGACACTGTGTATAGGGGTACACTCTGACACTGTGTATAGGGGTACACTCTGACACTGTGTATAGGGGTACACTCTGACACTGTGTATAGGGGTACACTCTGACACTGTGTATAGGGGCACACTCTGACACTGTGTATAGGGGAACACTGACACTGTGTATAGGGGCACACTCTGACACTGTGTATAGGGGCACACTCTGACACTGTGTATAGGGGTACACTCTGACACTGTGTATAGGGGTACACTCTGACACTGTGTATAGGGGTACACTCTGACATTGTGTATAGGGGCACACTCTGACACTGTGTATAGGGGAACACTGACACTGTGTATAGGGGCACACTCTGACACTGTGTATAGGGGCACACTCTGACACTGTGTATAGGGGTACACTCTGACACTGTGTATAGGGGTACACTCTGACATTGTGTATAGGGGTACACTCTGACACTGTGTATAGGGGCACACTCTGACACTGTGTATAGGGGCAGACTCTGACACTGTGTATAGGGGTACACTCTGACACTGTGTATAGGGGTACACTCTGACACTGTGTATAGGGGTACACTCTGACACTGTGTATAGGGGTACACTCTGACACTGTGTAGAGGGGCACACTGACACTGTGTATAGGGGTACACTCTGACACTGTGTATAGGGGTACACTCTGACACTGTGTATAGGGGCACACTCTGACACTGTGTATAGGGGCACACTCTGACACTGTGTATAGGGGCACACTCTGACACTGTGTATAGGGGTACACTCTGACACTGTGTATAGGGGCACACTGACACTGTGTATAGGGGTACACTCTGACACTGTGTATAGGGGTACACTCTGACACTGTGTATAGGGGCACACTCTGACACTGTGTATAGGGGCACACTCTGACACTGTGTATAGGGGCACACTGACACTGTGTATAGGGGCACACTCTGACACTGTGTATAGGGGCACACTGACACTGTGTATAGGAGCACACTCTGACACTGTGTATAGGGGTACACTCTGACACTGTGTATAGGGGTACACTCTGACACTGTGTATAGGGGCACACTGACACTGTGTATAGGGGTACACTCTGACACTGTGTATAGGGGTACACTCTGACACTGTGTATAGGGGTACACTCTGACACTGTGTATAGGGGCACACTCTGACACTGTGTATAGGGGCACACTCTGACACTGTGTATAGGGGTACACTCTGACACTGTGTATAGGGGCACACTCTGACACTGTGTATAGGGGTATAGGGGCACACTCTGACACTGTGTATGGGGTACACTCTGACACTGTGTATAGGGGAACACTGACACTGCGTATAGGGGCACACTCTGACACTGTATAGGGGCACACTCTGACACTGTGTATAGGGGCACACTCTGACACTGTGTATAGGGGAACACTGACACTGTGTATAGGGGAACACTCTGACACTGTGTATAGGGGCACACTCTGACACTGTGTATAGGGGCACACTCTGACACTGTGTATAGGGGTATAGGGGCACACTCTGACACTGTGTATGGGGTACACTCTGACACTGTGTATAGGGGAACACTGACACTGCGTATAGGGGCACACTCTGACACTGTATAGGGGCACACTCTGACACTGTGTATAGGGGCACACTCTGACACTGTGTATAGGGGAACACTGACACTGTGTATAGGGGAACACTCTGACACTGTGTATAGGGGCACACTCTGACACTGTGTATAGGGGCACACTCTGACACTGTGTATAGGGGTATAGGGGCACACTCTGACACTGTGTATGGGGTACACTCTGACACTGTGTATAGGTGTACACTCTGACACTGTGTATAGGGGAACACTCTGACACTGTGTATAGGGGCACACTCTGACACTGTGTATAGGGGCACACTCTGACACTGTGTATAGGGGCACACTCTGACACTGTGTATAGGGGAACACTCTGACACTGTGTACAGGGGCACACTCTGACACTGTGTATAGGGGAACACTCTGACACTGTGTATAGGGGCACACTCTGACACTGTGTATAGGGGAACACTGACACTGTGTATAGGGGCACACTCTGACACTGTGTATAGGGGAACACTGACACTGTGTATAGGGGCACACTCAGACACTATGTATAGGGGAACACTGACACTGTGTATGGGGTACACTCTGACACTGTGTATAGGTGTACACTCTGACACTGCGTATAGGGGTACACTCTGACACTGCGTATAGGGGCACACTCTGACACTGTGTATAGGGGCACACTCTGACACTGTGTATGGGGTACACTCTGACACTATGTATAGGTGTACACTCTGACACTGCGTATAGGGGTACACTCTGACACTGCGTATAGGGGTACACTCTGACACTGCGTATAGGGGCACACTCTGACACTGTGTATAGGGGTACACTCTGACACTGTGTATAGGGGAACACTCAGACACTGTGTGTAGGGGCACACTCTGACACTGTGTATAGGGGCATACTCTGACACTGTGTATAGGGGTACGCTCTGACACTGTGTATAGGGGTACACTGACACTGTGTATAGGGGTGCACTCTGACACTGTGTATAGGGGTACACTGACACTGTGTGTAGGGGTAGACTCCGACACAGTGTATAGGGGTACACTGACACTGTATAGGGGTACACTCTGACACTGTGTATAGGGGTACACTGACACTGTGTATAGGGGTACACTCTGACACTGTGTATAGGGGAACACTCTGACACTGTATAGGGGAACACTGACACTGTGTATAGGGGCACACTCTGACACTGTGTATAGGGGCACACTCTGACACTGTGTATAGGGGCACACTCTGACACTGTGTATAGGGGCACACTCTGACACCGTGTATAGGGGTACACTCTGACACTGTGTATAGGGGCACACTCTGACACTGTGTATAGGGGTACACTCTGACACTGTGTATAGGGGCACACTCTGACACTGTGTATAGGGGCACACTCTGACACTGTGTATAGGGGCACACTCTGACACTGTGTATAGGGGAACACTCTGACACTGTGTACAGGGGCACACTCTGACACTGTGTATAGGGGAACACTGACACTGTGTATAGGGGCACACTCTGACACTGTGTATAGGGGAACACTGACACTGTGTATAGGGGCACACTCAGACACTATGTATAGGGGAACACTGGACGTGGTATATCTCGATTTTTCCAAAGCGTTTGATACCGTGCCGCACAAGAGGTTGGTACACAAAATGAGAATGCTTGGTCTGGGGGAAAATGTGTGTAAATGGGTTAGTAACTGGCTTAGTGATAGAAAGCAGAGGGTGGTTATAAATGGTATAGTCTCTAACTGGGTCGCTGTGACCAGTGGGGTACCGCAGGGGTCAGTATTGGGACCTGTTCTCTTCAACATATTCATTAATGATCTGGTAGAAGGTTTACACAGTAAAATATTGATATTTGCAGATGATACAAAACTATGTAAAGCAGTTAATACAAGAGAAGATAGTATTCTGCTACAGATGGATCTGGATAAGTTGGAAACTTGGGCTGAAAGGTGGCAGATGAGGTTTAACAATGATAAATGTAAGGTTATACACATGGGAAGAGGGAATCAATATCACCATTACACACTGAACGGGAAACCACTGGGTAAATCTGACAGGGAGAAGGACTTGGGGATCCTAGTTAATGATAAACTTACCTGGAGCAGCCAGTGCCAGGCAGCAGCTGCCAAGGCAAACAGGATCATGGGGTGCATTAAAAGAGGTCTGGATACACATGATGAGAGCATTATACTGCCTCTGTACAAATCCCTAGTTAGACCGCACATGGAGTACTGTGTCCAGTTTTGGGCACCGGTGCTCAGGAAGGATATAATGGAACTAGAGAGAGTACAAAGGAGGGCAACAAAATTAATAAAGGGGATGGGAGAACTACAATACCCAGATAGATTAGCGAAATTAGGATTATTTAGTCTAGAAAAAAGACGACTGAGGGGCGATCTAATAACCATGTATAAGTATATAAGGGGACAATACAAATATCTCGCTGAGGATCTGTTTATACCAAGGAAGGTGACGGGCACAAGGGGGCATTCTTTGCGTCTGGAGGAGAGAAGGTTTTTCCACCAACATAGAAGAGGATTCTTTACTGTTAGGGCAGTGAGAATCTGGAATTGCTTGCCTGAGGAGGTGGTGATGGCGAACTCAGTCGAGGGGTTCAAGAGAGGCCTGGATGTCTTCCTGGAGCAGAACAATATTGTATCATACAATTATTAGGTTCTGGTAGGCACGGCACTGTATAAGGAACGTGCCTCTGACTGCAGAGCCCCTAAGGGATAGCTAGAGGGGAAATCAGTGCAGTGCCCAATTCCCCCCTCCCACTACCTCCCCAGGTGAGGTCATGATTGGGACGCCCAGCGGACCAACCGGGGAGAGGAGGTGAGTCAGGCCACACCCTCAGGGGTTAAATTCCAGTGACCGGGCCAGGTTCTCCCTCTTTCTCCCCGGTTGACCCTTGGAAGCTGTTCCACCACAGATCACGCTCCTCCAGATGGCGTTCGCCATCCACAACCGGTTCAGAAACATCGGGGAGTCACAACGGGCGGTACCGGTCACACGCCGAAAGACGGCGGTCTCACCGGATACCCAGAGCGGGTACCCGGTGGGAACAGACACTGACACCCCCCGTTACCGACCAGGCAGAGATCGGAGCCCCAATAGCCTCTCATCATCGAGCACACGACAGATCTCATCCGTCACGTGCTCCTTCATTGGCTGACGCACGGGGAGACATGCCATACGTACCTCCCCGGTCCACCAGCCAGCACCGAGCTCCGTCCTGGCCTGACGCACAGGGAGACACACCATACGTACCTCTCCGGTCCACCAGCCAGCACCGAACCATGGAGACAACTGACGCCGGAGCACCTCCCTCTCCAGGGGACGCTCGGCACCAGACGAGAATACATCCCCGTGCCACGGCGCTGGCCGCTGGCCTGCCATCTTCATCCTCCTGGGCGGGCGGCCAGCACCAGGACAGCGCCACGGCAGGAGCAAGAGTACCTCCGTCCGGAGACACTCGGCCGGCATCTGACAGCGGTGAGTTCTTTGATGTTGGTGAACATTCTACAATGCAAAATGTGGGAGAAAGCGAGCTGGCGGCCGCTATTAAGACCCTAGTTCAGCAGTTGACACGCCCATGCGTACCAACTGATGCTAGCACCACCCAAGCAGCTAGTCTGCACAAGGATGCATTTTTCTGTGGAGTTAGCCCACTGGGAGCGCATGTTGACTTGGAGACAAAGCAAAAAATTTGGGAAAATGGTTATGTGGATATATGGTCACTGATATCGGCCGACCAACAGTCCGTAGACAAGGAAAGGAGGACTGGCGAGCGGTTGCAAGATAGGAGCAAACCAAAAATAGCTCAAACAATGAATAACTGGCTCCAGGCCTTCGCGGTTCTCGGATGTATAATGGGCCAAAAGCACCCAGAGCGTTGTTCCGAATTATTTATTTACCAAGATCTAATATATAATTCATATAAGTGTCACAGCGGGGTGGCATGGAAACGGTACGACGAGGAGTTCCGCAGGCGGTTGGCCATGCAACCAGACTTGGGCTGGGGGGTGAAAGCGACGGACGTTTGGTTACGACTGATGTTGTCCCAAAAACAGCCCCCCTTTTCGGCAGCGACCACTTATCACTCAACAGCAGCAGGCCAGAACACAGTGGTCGCACGCGGACCTGGGGCCTGCTTACTGTTTAACGATGGATACTGCCGTTTCCAAGGGTCCTGTAAATATAGACACGAATGCTCCTCCTGCGGAGGAGGACACCCTGCGGCCAGATGTACCCGCCAGTCAAATAGAGCACCTGCGAGGTCTAACCCCGGTGAACGTAACCGCAATGGGCCCATGGCTAAGCCGTTATCCCAATAAAGAAGCGGCAGAGCAACTATATTTCGGTTTTAAACACGGTTTTTATATCCCTTTCAAACCCAGCCCCTCGCCAACTATTGCAAATAATTTAAAATCGGCACGCGAATTCCCTGATATTTTACAGCAAAAAATCCAAAAAGAAGTTGAGCTGGGCAGGATGGCGGGACCTTTTAGTTCGTTGCCATTTAAAAATCTCAGAATCTCGCCTTTAGGTATTGTTCCCAAAAAGGAGCCAGGAAAATATCGGCTAATACATCACCTTTCCTACCCAAAAGGCGCATCGGTTAACGACGCAATACCCGCGGAAGACTCGTCCGTAACCTACTCTTCTTTTGACAGGGCGGTCGAGCTCGTGCGCGCAGCCGGGCCCGGTGCCCTGATGGCGAAATCCGACATAGAGTCAGCCTTCCGCCTTTTGCCCGTTCACCCGGAATGTTTTCATTTATTAGGCTGTGAGGTGGACAGGCTATTTTACTTTGATATGTGCCTACCAATGGGCTGCTCCATTTCCTGTCATTACTTCGAGCTTTTCAGCACCTTCCTAGACTGGGTATTACGATACGAAACTGGTAGCAACTCAACGATTCACTACCTCGACGATTTTTTGTTCGTCGGGCCCGGGGACTCCAGACTCTGCTCCTTTCTTCTCCAAAAGTTTAAGTTTTTAGCCAAAAAATTTGGGGTACCACTTTCACCGGATAAAACAGTCGGCCCTTGTAACGTTTTGCCTTTCCTCGGTATTGAAATAGACACCAATGCAATGGTGTTTCGATTACCAGCTGATAAGCTGCAAAAAACTCTGCAAATGGTTAAAAATTGCTACGAAGCAAAAAAAGTTACCCTGCAGCAGATGCAGTCCCTGCTAGGATTGCTCAACTTTGCCTGTCGTGTAATGCCGGCGGGCACAGCGTTTTCACGCCGACTATCACTGGCAACCAAGGGCATAGCCCAGCCGAGCCACAGAATTAGGCTAAACCGTTCCCTGAAGGCAGACTTGCTGGTCTGGAGGACATTCCTGGAGTCCTACAATGGGCATACATGCGTTATGGCGCAGGAGACGCCAAGCAAAGATTTAGACTTGATGGTTGGTGGAAATATTACTGATGGTTTCGCGGCGATATACAAAAACCAGTGGTGCAAAGGCCAATGGCCTGAACTATGGACCACGGCCGCATGGGGCCGTGACCCAGCACTGGTGGAAATTTTGGCAATAGTAACATCAGTCGAGCTATGGGGTGCCCAATTGGAAAATACAAACATCAGATTTACAACAAAACAGCTGAGAACAGCAAAAGCCCTAAACAGCATGTCCTCTTCTTCTCAGCCGGTACTCGCGCTGTTGCGCCGCCTAGCACTATTATGCCTGAAGCACAACATCTGGTGCCGGGCCAGATTTACGGCGACTGTCGATGATAAAATTGTTAACTCTTTGTTATCTTCCGATTGGCAGGCATTCAAACTCTTCCTCCCCAGGGCGCGAACGTCGGGCCTGCGGTGTCCTCCTTCTCTCTTGGACATGGTGGCCAATCATTGATGCCCTTGATCCGCGCTTCGGTGACACCGGCGACTTGGCAGGTTTACGGTAAGGCGTGGGAGGAGTGGTGCTCGCTAACGCAAGGAAGACCAGTCGATAGGTGCAACCGGACGAGATGCGACGTCCTAGTAGAACTTTTAGAAAAGCTCAGGCAGGGAGGTGCGTCAGGGACATTAGCGCAACGTCATCTGTCGGGAATAGCATTCTTCTTTCAGCTGCTGGGGTGGGTGGACGTAACCAAATATTTTTTCATCAAACAAGCCGTTAAAGGCTGGAGAAGGTTGCAACCTAGTCAGGAATGCCGACGCCCAGTTTCCTTAAGGCTGCTGGCCGACATAATTGCAATTTCTTCATCGGTGTGCAAATCACAATACGAGGCAACGCTGATATCCGCAGCGTTCGCAATCGCCTTCTTCGGGGCACTTCGCATCAGCGAATTAGTGCCCCAGTCAAAAACAGCATCAATAGGCGGCTTAATCAATGAAGACCTCGTCATATGCAGCGAAGCTCTGCGCATTAGAGTACGGAGATCCAAGTGCGACCCCACCGGGAGGGGGACATGGGTATTGGTCAAGGCGTCAGGCGGCCCTATATGCCCCGTAAAAATAGTTAAAAACTATGCGCTAGTAAGACATCCGGGTAGATTCCTCCTTTCACACACCGACGGGTCCCCTCTTACTAAATATCAATTTCAAGCGATTTTTAGACAGTGCCTAGAGGCACTCGGCGTGGCTCCAAAGGAATATGGGACACATTCATTCCGAATAGGGGCGGCGACCGAAGCAGCTAGAGCGGGGGTATCGGAAGTCGAGGTGCAGAGAATGGGCCGCTGGAAATCCGCATGCTTTGCAAGATACATAAGACCAGACCTGCTCTAACACTTCTTGTCTCTTCCAGGCAGCTTTAAGCCCACAGTTTGGGTAGTGGGGCATTCTTTTGTCTACTGGGCGTGCAAAAGGGCCAAACTCAGGACGGGGGGAACCAATTTTGGCTTCCCGAATTTGGAAGTCAATTGGAGAGGCGTCAGAGGGCTTCGGTGGCGTCAGATCTTCCCGGAGTTGGTCGACATCGCTAAGAAGGCCAAGGGGCCGGTGGTTCTGGTGCTACATGCCGGAGGCAATGATTTGGGCAAGCGGAAAGGGGCCGAGCTGTACACAGTAATGTCAACGGTCATCGAGCGGTTTGTCTGTTTATTACCAGATATGGTGGTGGTGTGGTCAGAGATAATACCTCGAACGGTCTGGCACGGAGCTAAGGACGTAAAAGCCATCGAAAACGCAAGAAAAAGGATTAACACAAAGATGTCGAAGTTTGTGAGAGAAAATTACGGCATTGTGGTTCGACACCAGGAGTTAGAAGGGAACAATTTTGCTTTGCTGAGACCAGATGGCATCCACCTCACGGACATCGGACTGGACATATTCTTGGAGGGTTTGCGGGATGGTGTTGAACAGGCTCTAATGATGTTGTGTGGGGGTCGGAGTCTTGTGTAGGTCATACACATGATCCTCCGTGGCGGTAGGTAGAGGGGGGCAAAGGTTCGTAACCTCTCATCGGCTTGCTGGCCCAGCGGTCGTCGGCTGGGGCCTTCAGCAATGAGTGCGTCGCGATGTGTAATTGCCCTTCTCTACTTTGCAATTAATAAAACTGTGACCGACCTGTTCAACCCATTCCAGGATTGTTGGTATCTTTTATTACGGAGTGGTGGGACGGGGGAAGGCACTGGTTACGACACACGGGTCTCTGCAGTCTGTAGAAGGACGTAGATCTGGGTATTTATTATGATGGAATATAGGCTGAACTGGATGGACAAATGTCTTTTTTCGGCCTTACTAACTATGTTACTATGTTACTATGTTACACTGACACTGTGTATGGGGTACACTCTGACACTGTGTATAGGGGCACACACTGACACTGTGTATAGGGGCACACTCTGACACGGTGTATGGGGTACACTCTGACACTATGTATAGGTGTACACTCTGACACTGCGTATAGGGGTACACTCTGACACTGCGTATAGGGGTACACTCTGACACTGCGTATAGGGGCATACTCTGACACTGTGTATAGGGGTACACTCTGACACTGTGTATAGGGGAACACTGACACTGTGTATAGGGGCACACTCTGACACTGTGTATAGGGGCACACTCTGACACTGTGTATAGGGGAACACTGACACTGTGTATAGGGGAACACTCTGACACTGTGTATAGGGGCACACTCTGACACTGTGTATAGGGGCACACTCTGACACTGTGTATAGGGGTATAGGGGCACACTCTGACACTGTGTATGGGGTACACTCTGACACTGTGTATAGGGGAACACTGACACTGCGTATAGGGGCACACTCTGGCACTGTATAGGGGCACACTCTGACACTGTGTATAGGGGCACACTCTGACGCTGTTTATAGGGGAACACTGACACTGTGTATAGGGGAACACTCTGACACTGTGTATAGGGGCACACTCTGACACTGTGTATAGGGGCACACTCTGACACTGTGTATAGGGGTATAGGGGCACACTCTGACACTGTGTATGGGGTACACTCTGACACTGTGTATAGGTGTACACTCTGACACTGTGTATAGGGGAACACTGACACTGTGTATAGGGGCACACTCTGACACTGTGTATAGGGGAACACTGACACTGTGTATAGGGGAACACTCTGACACTGTGTATAGGGGCACACTCTGACACTGTGTATAGGGGAACACTGACACTGTGTATAGGGGAACACTCTGACACTGTGTATAGGGGCACACTCTGACACTGTGTATAGGGGCACACTCTGACACTGTGTATAGGGGTATAGGGGCACACTCTGACACTGTGTATGGGGTACACTCTGACACTGTGTATAGGGGAACACTGACACTGCGTATAGGGGCACACTCTGGCACTGTATAGGGGCACACTCTGACACTGTGTATAGGGGCACACTCTGACGCTGTTTATAGGGGAACACTGACACTGTGTATAGGGGAACACTCTGACACTGTGTATAGGGGCACACTCTGACACTGTGTATAGGGGCACACTCTGACACTGTGTATAGGGGTATAGGGGCACACTCTGACACTGTGTATGGGGTACACTCTGACACTGTGTATAGGTGTACACTCTGACACTGTGTATAGGGGAACACTGACACTGTGTATAGGGGCACACTCTGACACTGTGTATAGGGGAACACTGACACTGTGTATAGGGGAACACTCTGACACTGTGTATAGGGGCACACTCTGACACTGTGTATAGGGGCACACTCTGACACTGTGTATAGGGGCACACTCTGACACTGTGTACAGGGGAACACTCTGACACTGTGTACAGGGGCACACTCTGACACTGTGTATAGGGGAACACTCTGACACTGTGTATAGGGGCACACTCTGACACTGTGTATAGGGGCACACTGACACTGTGTATAGGGGCACACTCTGACACTGTGTATAGGGGTACACTCTGACACTGTGTATAGGGGTACACTCTGACACTGTGTATAGGGGTACACCCTGACACTGTGTATAGGGGCACACTCTGACACTGTGTATAGGGGCACACTCTGACACTGTGTATAGGGGCACACTGACACTGTGTATAGGGGCACACTCTGACACTGTGTATAGGGGTACACTCTGACACTGTGTATAGGGGTACACTCTGACACTGTGTATAGGGGCACACTGACACTGTGTATAGGGGTACACTCTGACACTGTGTATAGGGGTACACTCTGACACTGTGTATAGGGGTACACTCTGACACTGTGTATAGGGGTACACTCTGACACTGTGTATAGGGGCACACTCTGACACTGTGTATAGGGGAACACTGACACTGTGTATAGGGGCACACTCTGACACTGTGTATAGGGGAACACTGACACTGTGTATAGGGGCACACACTGACACTGTGTATAGGGGCACACTCTGACACTGTGTATAGGGGCACACTCTGACACTGTGTATAGGGGTACACTCTGACACTGTGTATAGGGGTACACTCTGACACTGTGTATAGGGGTACACTCTGACATTGTGTATAGGGGCACACTCTGACACTGTGTATAGGGGAACACTGACACTGTGTATAGGGGTACACTCTGACATTGTGTATAGGGGCACACTCTGACACTGTGTATAGGGGCACACTGACACTGTGTATAGGGGCACACTCTGACACTGTGTATAGGGGCACACTCTGACACTGTGTATAGGGGTACACTCTGACACTGTGTATAGGGGTACACTCTGACACTGTGTATAGGGGTACACTCTGACATTGTGTATAGGGGCACACTCTGACACTGTGTATAGGGGAACACTGACACTGTGTATAGGGGTACACTCTGACATTGTGTATAGGGGCACACTCTGACACTGTGTATAGGGGCACACTGACACTGTGTATAGGGGCACACTCTGACACTGTGTATAGGGGCAGACTCTGACACTGTGTATAGGGGCACACTCTGACACTGTGTATAGGGGCACACTCTGACACTGTGTATAGGGGCACACTCTGACACTGTGTATAGGGGCAGACTCTGACACTGTGTATAGGGGTACACTCTGACACTGTGTATAGGGGAACACTCTGACACTGTGTATAGGGGCACACTCTGACACTGTGTATAGGGGCACACTCTGACACTGTGTATAGGGGCACACTCTGACACTGTGTATAGGGGCACACTGACACTGTGTATAGGGGTACACTCTGACACTGTGTATAGGGGTACACTCTGACACTGTGTGTAGAGGGGCACACTCTGACACTGTGTATAGGGGCACACTGACACTGTGTATAGGGGCACACTCTGACACTGTGTATAGGGGTACACTCTGACACTGTGTATAGGGGTACACTCTGACACTGTGTATAGGGGCACACTGACACTGAGTATAGGGGTACACTCTGACACTGTGTATAGGGGTACACTCTGACACTGTGTATAGGGGTACACTCTGACACTGTGTATAGGGGCACACTCTGACACTGTGTATAGGGGTACACTCTGACACTGTGTATAGGGGCACACTGACACTGAGTATAGGGGTACACTCTGACACTGTGTATAGGGGTACACTCTGACACTGTGTATAGGGGTACACTCTGACACTGTGTATAGGGGTACACTCTGACACTGTGTATAGGGGTACACTCTGACACTGTGTATAGGGGCACACTCTGACACTGTGTATAGGGGCACACTCTGACACTGTGTATAGGGGTACACTCTGACACTGTGTATAGGGGTACACTCTGACACTGTGTATAGGGGCACACTGACACTGAGTATAGGGGTACACTCTGACACTGTGTATAGGGGCACACTGACACTGAGTATAGGGGTACACTCTGACACTGTGTATAGGGGCACACTCTGACACTGTGTATAGGGGTACACTCTGACACTGTGTATAGGGGCACACTGACACTGAGTATAGGGGTACACTCTGACACTGTGTATAGGGGTACACTCTGACACTGTGTATAGGGGTACACTCTGACACTGTGTATAGGGGTACACTCTGACACTGTGTATAGGGGCACACTCTGACACTGTGTATAGGGGAACACTGACACTGTGTATAGGGGCACACTCTGACACTGTGTATAGGGGAACACTGACACTGTGTATAGGGGCACACTCTGACACTGTGTATAGGGGCACACTCTGACACTGTGTATAGGGGTACACTCTGACACTGTGTATAGGGGTATACTCTGACACTGTGTATAGGGGTACACTCTGACATTGTGTATAGGGGCACACTCTGACACTGTGTATAGGGGAACACTTACACTGTGTATAGGGGCACACTCTGACACTGTGTATAGGGGCACACTCTGACACTGTGTATAGGGGTACACTCTGACACTGTGTATAGGGGTACACTCTGACATTGTGTATAGGGGCACACTCTGACACTGTGTATAGGGGTACACTCTGACACTGTGTATAGGGGTACACTCTGACACTGTGTAGAGGGGCACACTGACACTGTGTATAGGGGTACACTCTGACACTGTGTATAGGGGTACACTCTGACACTGTGTATAGGGGCACACTGACACTGTGTATAGGGGTACACTCTGACACTGTGTATAGGGGTACACTCTGACACTGTGTATAGGGGTACACTCTGACACTGTGTATAGGGGCACACTCTGACACTGTGTATAGGGGCACACTCTGACACTGTGTATAGGGGTACACTCTGACACTGTGTATAGGGGTACACTCTGACACTGTGTATAGGGGCACACTGACACTGTGTATAGGGGTACACTCTGACACTGTGTATAGGGGTACACTCTGACACTGTGTATAGGGGTACACTCTGACACTGTGTATAGGGGCACACTCTGACACTGTGTATAGGGGCACACACTGACACTGTGTATAGGGGCACACTCTGACACTGTGTATAGGGGCACACTGACACTGTGTATAGGGGCACACTCTGACACTGTGTATAGGGGTACACTCTGACACTGTGTATAGGGGTACACTCTGACACTGTGTATAGGGGCACACTGACACTGTGTATAGGGGTACACTCTGACACTGTGTATAGGGGTACACTCTGACACTGTGTATAGGGGTACACTCTGACACTGTGTATAGGGGCAAACTCTGACACTGTGTATAGGGGCACACTCTGACACTGTGTATAGGGGTACACTCTGACACTGTGTATAGGGGCACACTCTGACACTGTGTATAGGGGAACACTGACACTGTGTATAGGGGCACACTCTGACACTGTGTATAGGGGCACACTCTGACACTGTGTATAGGGGTACACTCTGACACTGTGTATAGGGGTACACTCTGACATTGTGTATAGGGGCACACTCTGACACTGTGTGTAGTGGTACACTCTGACAGTGTGTATAGGGGTACGCTCTGACACTGTGTATAGGGGTACGCTCTGACACTGTGTATAGGGGTACGCTCTGACATTGTGTATAGGGGCACACTCTGACACTGTGTATAGGGGTACGCTCTGACACTGTGTATAGGGGTACGCTCTGACATTGTGTATAGGGGCACACTCTGACACTGTGTATAGGGGCACACTCTGACACTGTGTATAGGGGCACACTGACACTGTGTATAGGGGTACACTCTGACATTGTGTATAGAGGCACACTCTGACACTGTGTATAAGGGTACACTCTGACACTGTGTATAGGGGCACACTGACACTGTGTATAGGGGCACACTGACACTGTGTATAGGGGTACACTCTGACACTGTGTATAGGGGTACACTCTGACACTGTGTATAGGGGCACACTCTGACATTGTGTATAGGGGCACACTGACACTGTGTATAGGGGTACACTCTGACACTGTGTATAGGGGTACACTCTGACACTGTGTATAGGGGTACACTCTGACACTGTGTATAGGGGCACACTCTGACACTGTGTATAGGGGCACACTCTGACACTGTGTATAGGGGTACACTCTGACACTGTGTATAGGGGTACACTCTGACACTGTGTATAGGGGCACACTCTGACACTGTGTATAGGGGTACACTCTGACACTGTGTATAGGGGTACACTCTGACACTGTGTATAGGGGTACACTCTGACACTGTGTATAGGGGTACACTCTGACACTGTGTATAGGGGCACACTCTGACACTGTGTATAGGGGCACACTGACACTGTGTATAGGGGCACACTCTGACACTGTGTATAGGGGCACACTGACACTGTGTATAGGGGCACACTCTGACACTGTGTATAGGGGTACACTCTGACACTGTGTATAGGGGTACACTCTGACACTGTGTATAGGGGCACACTGTGACACTGTGTATAGGGGCACACTGACACTGTGTATAGGGGTACACTCTGACACTGTGTATTGGGGCACACTCTGACACTGTGTATAGGGGCACACTCTGACACTGTGTATAGGGGAACACTGACACTGTGTATAGGGGCACACTCATACACTGTGTATAGGGGAACACTGACACTGTGTATAGGGGCACACTCTGACACTGTGTATAGGGGAACACTGACATTGTGTATAGGGGCACACTCTGACACTGTGTATAGGGGCACACTCTGACACTGTGTATAGGGGCACACTCTGACACTGTGTATAGGGGAACACTGACACTGTGTATAGGGGAACACTCTGACACTGTGTATAGGGGCAAACTCTGACACTGTGTATAGGGGCACACTCTGACACTGTGTATAGGGGTATAGGGGCACACTCTGACACTGTGTATGGGGTACACTCTGACACTGTGTATAGGGGAACACTGACACTGTGTATAGGGGCACACTCTGACACTGTATAGGGGCACACTCTGACACTGTGTATAGGGGCACACTCTGACACTGTGTTTAGGGGAACACTGACACTGTGTATAGGGGAACACTCTGACACTGTGTATAGGGGCACACTCTGACACTGTGTATAGGGGCACACTCTGACACTGTGTATAGGGGTATAGGGGCACACTCTGACACTGTGTATGGGGTACATTCTGACACTGTGTATAGGTGTACACTCTGACACTGTGTATAGGGGAACACTGACACTGTGTATAGGGGCACACTCTGACACTGTGTATAGGGGAACACTGACACTGTGTATAGGGGAACACTCTGACACTGTGTATAGGGGCACACTCTGACACTGTGTATAGGGGCACACTCTGACACTGTGTATAGGGGCACACTCTGACACTGTGTATAGGGGAACACTCTGACACTGTGTACAGGGGCACACTCTGACACTGTGTATAGGGGAACACTCTGACACTGTGTATAGGGGCACACTCTGACACTGTGTATAGGGGAACACTGACACTGTGTATAGGGGCACACTCTGACACTGTGTATAGGGGAACACTGACACTGTGTATAGGGGTACACTCAGACACGATGTATAGGGGAACACTGACACTGTGTATGGGGTACACTCTGACACTGTGTATAGGGGCACACTCTGACACTGTGTATAGGGGCACACTCTGACACTGTGTATGGGGTACACTCTGACACTATGTATAGGTGTACACTCTGACACTGTGTATAGGGGAACACTCTGACACTATGTATAGGTGTACACTCTGACACTGTGTATAGGGGTACACTCTGACACTGTGTATAGGGGAACACTGACACTGTGTATAGGGGCACACTCTGACACTGTGTATAGGGGAACACTGACACTGTGTATAGGGGCACACTCAGACACTATGTATAGGGGAACACTGACACTGTGTATGGGGTACACTCTGACACTGTGTATAGGGGCACACTCTGACACTGTGTATGGGGTACACTCTGACACTATGTATAGGTGTACACTCTGACACTGCGTATAGGGGTACACTCTGACACTGCGTATAGGGGCACACTCTGACACTGCGTATAGGGGCACACTCTGACACTGTGTATAGGGGTACACTCTGACACTGTGTATAGGGGAACACTGACACTGTGTATAGGGGGACACTCTGACACTGTGTATAGGGGAACACTGTCATTGTGTATAGGGGCACACTCTGACACTGTGTATAGGGGCACACTCTGACACTGTGTATAGGGGAACACTGACACTGTGTATAGGGGAACACTCTGACACTGTGTATAGGGGCACACTCTGACACTGTGTATAGGGGCACACTCTGACACTGTGTATAGGGGTATAGGGGCACACTCTGACACTGTGTATGGGGTACACTCTGACACTGTGTATAGGGGAACACTGACACTGCGTATAGGGGCACACTCTGAC